>NW_027517125.1:0-48100 GCF_048772815.1 Callospermophilus lateralis | reverse complement strand
TAGGCACAAGCAAAGACTGCGTAAAACACATTCCTTGGAATGGTGTGCCAAGCTTCCAAAAAACTACTGGTTTTCTGAATACTCGGCAAATTTTTTTTCATCCGACCCTGATGATCTCTGTGGTAATGATCAGTTCACTAAGTCCACTTAGCTGCCCAATATTCACTCTTCTAAAATGAAGCGTTCGTTACGAGTAACAGTTTGAGTTTTTAGGTTTCACTCTATTTCCTCCTATCTAGATAGATGTGTTTGGAAGTCTAAATCAAACATGGTTTTTGCTAGCTCCCTGAAACTTGACAAAATAAAGTTGTTCTAAGTTCTGTCTTTGTGGTTTGTTTCCTCTTGAAATAGCCACAAGCAAAGACTGCGTAAAACACATTCATTGGAAAGGTGTGCCAAGCTTCCAAAAAACTACTGGTTTTCTGAAATCTCGGCAAATATTTTTTCACCCAATCTAGATGATTCTCTGTGGTAATGATCAGTTCACTAAGTCCCCTTAGCTTCCCAATTTTCACTCTCCTTTCTTGAAGCGTTCGTTTCCAGTAACAGAATTTTAGGTTTCACTCTATTTCCTCCTATATAGATAGATGTATTTGGAAGTCTAAATCAAACACGGTTTGTGCTAGCTCCTTGAACCTTGACAAAATAAAGTAGTTCTAAGTTCTGTTTGTGTGGTTTCTTTCCTCTGGAATTACCCCAAGCAGGGACTGCCGAAAGACACTTTCAATTCAAAGGTGTGCCAAGCTTCCAAAAAACTACTGGTTTTCTGAAATCTCGGCAAATATTTTTTCACCCAATCTAGATGATTCTCTGTGGTAATGATCAGTTCACTAAGTCCACTTAGCTGCCCAATTTTCACTCTTCTTGCTTCAAGCGTTCGTTTCCAGTAACACTTAGAATTTTAGATTTCACTGTATTTCCTCCTATATAGATAGATGTGTTTGGAAGTCTAAATCAAACACGGTTTGTGCTAGCTCCTTGAAACTTGACAAAATAAAGTAGTTCTAAGGTCTGTTTTTGTGGTTTGTTTCCTCTTGAAATAGGCACAAGCAAAGACTGCGTAAAACACATTCATTGGAAAGGTGTGCCAAGCTTCCAAAAAACTACTGGTTTTCTGAATACTCGGCAAAATTTTTTTCATCCGAACTTGCTGGTCTCTGTGTTAATGATCAGTTCACTAAGTCCACTTCGCTGCCCAATATTCACTCTTCTAGGATGAAGCGTTCGTTACCAGTAACAGTTTGAGTTTTTAGGTTTCACTTTATTTCCTCCTGTATAGATAGATGTGTTTGGAATTCTATATCAAACACGGTTTGTGCTAGGTCCTTGAAACTTGACAAAATAAAGTAGTTCTAAGTTCTGTTTTTGTGGTTTCTTTCCTCTGGAATTACCCCAAGCAGGGACTGCCGAAAGACACTTTCAATTCAAAGGTGTGCCAAGCTTCCAAAAAACTACTGGTTTTCTGAAATCTCGGCAAATATTTTTTCACCCAATCTAGATGATTCTCTGTGGTAATGATCAGTTCACTAAGTCCACTTAGCTGCCCAATTTTCACTCTTCTTGCTTCAAGCGTTCGTTTCCAGTAACACTTAGAATTTTTAGGTTTCACTCTATTTCCTCCTATATAGATAGATGTGTTTGGAAGTCTAAATCAAACACGGTTTGTGCTAGCTCCTTGAAACTTGACAAAATAAAGTAGTTCTAAGTTCTGTCTTTGTGGTTTGTTTCCTCTTTAATTACCCCAAGCAGAGACTGCCGATAGACACTTTCATTTCAATGGTGTGCCCAGCTTCCAAAAAACTACTGGTTTTCTGAAATCTCGGCAAATATTTTTTCACCCAATCTAGATGATTCTCTGTGGTAATGATCAGTTCACTAAGTCCACTTAGCTGCCCAATTTTCACTATTCTAGGATGAAGCCTTGGTTACCAGTAACAGTTTGAGTTTTTAGGTTTCACTCTATTTCCTCCTATATTGATAGATGTGTTTGGAAGTCTAAATCAAACACGGTTTGTGCTGGCTCCTTGAAACTTGACAAAATAAAGTAGTTCTAAGTTCTGTCTTTGTGGTTTGTTTCCTCTTGAAATAGGCACAAGCAAAGACTGCGTAAAACACATTCCTTGGAATGGTGTGCCAAGCTTCCAAAAAACTACTGGTTTTCTGAATACTCGGCAAATTTTTTTTCGTCCGACCCTGATGTTCTCTGTGGTAATGATCAGTTCACTAAGTCCACTTAGCTGCCCAATATTCACTCTTCTAAAATGAAGCGTTCGTTACGAGTAACAGTTTGTGTTTTTAGGTTTCACTCTATTTCCTCCTATCTAGATAGATGTGTTTGGAAGTCTAAATCAAACACGGTTTGTGCTGGCTCCTTGAAACTTGACAAAATAAAGTAGTTCTAAGTTGCATCTTTGTGGTTTGTTTCCTCTTGAAATAGGCACAAGCAAAGACTGCGTAAAACACATTCCTTGGAATGGTGTGCCTAGCTTCCAAAAAACTACTTTTTTTCTGAATACTCGGCAAATTTTTTTTCATCCGACCCTGATGATCTCTGTGGTAATGATCAGTTCACTAAGTCCACTTAGCTGCCCAATATTCACTCTTCTAAATTGAAGCGTTCGTTACGAGTAACAGTTTGAGTTTTTAGGTTTCACTCTATTTCCTCCTATCTAGATAGATGTGTTTGGAAGTCTAAATCAAACATGGTTTTTGCTAGCTCCCTGAAACTTGACAAAATAAAGTTGTTCTAAGTTCTGTCTTTGTGGTTTGTTTCCTCTTGAAATAGCCACAAGCAAAGACTGCGTAAAACACATTCATTGGAAAGGTGTGCCAAGCTTCCAAAAAACTACTGGTTTTCTGAAATCTCGGCAAATATTTTTTCACCCAATCTAGATGATTCTCTGTGGTAATGATCAGTTCACTAAGTCCACTTAGCTGCCCAATTTTCACTATTCTAGGATGAAGCCTTGGTTACCAGTAACAGTTTGAGTTTTTAGGTTTCACTCTATTTCCTCCTATATCGATAGATGTGTTTGGAAGTCTAAATCAAACACGGTTTGTGCTGGCTCCTTGAAACTTGACAAAATAAAGTAGTTCTAAGTTCTGTCTTTGTGGTTTGTTTCCTCTTGAAATAGGCACAAGCAAAGACTGCATAAAACACATTCCTTGGAATGGTGTGCCAAGCTTCCAAAAAACTACTGGTTTTCTGAATACTCGGCAAATTTTTTTTCGTCCGACCCTGATGATCTCTGTGGTAATAATCAGTTCACTAAGTCCACTTAGCTGCCCAATTTTCACTCTTCTAGGATGAAGCCTTGGTTACCAGTAACAGTTTGAGTTTTTAGGTTTCACTCTATTTCCTCCTATATCGATAGATGTGTTTGGAAGTCTAAATCAAACACGGTTTGTGCTGGCTCCTTGAAACTTTACAAAATAAAGTAGTTCTAAGTTGTGTCTTTGTGGTTTGTTTCCTCTTGAAATAGGCACAAGCAAAGACTGCGTAAAACACATTCCTTGGAATGGTGTGCCAAGCTTCCAAAAAACTACTGGATTTCTGAATACTCGGCAAATTTTTTTTCATCCGACCCTGATGATCTCTGTGGTAATGATCAGTTCACTAAGTCCACTTAGCTGCCCAATATTCACTCTTCTAAAATGAAGCGTTCGTTACGAGTAACAGTTTGAGTTTTTAGGTTTCACTCTATTTCCTCCTATCTAGATAGATGTGTTTGGAAGTCTAAATCAAACATGGTTTTTGCTAGCTCCCTGAAACTTGACAAAATAAAGTTGTTCTAAGTTCTGTCTTTGTGGTTTGTTTCCTCTTGAAATAGCCACAAGCAAAGACTGCGTAAAACACATTCATTGGAAAGGTGTGCCAAGCTTCCAAAAAACTACTGGTTTTCTGAAATCTCGGCAAATATTTTTTCACCCAATCTAGATGATTCTCTGTGGTAATGATCAGTTCACTAAGTCCCCTTAGCTTCCCAATTTTCACTCTCCTTGCTTGAAGCGTTCGTTTCCAGTAACAGAATTTTAGGTTTCACTCTATTTCCTCCTATATAGATAGATGTATTTGGAAGTCTAAATCAAACACGGTTTGTGCTAGCTCCTTGAACCTTGACAAAATAAAGTAGTTCTAAGTTCTGTTTGTGTGGTTTCTTTCCTCTGGAATTACCCCAAGCAGGGACTGCCGAAAGACACTTTCAATTCAAAGGTGTGCCAAGCTTCCAAAAAACTACTGGTTTTCTGAAATCTCGGCAAATATTTTTTCACCCAATCTAGATGATTCTCTGTGGTAATGATCAGTTCACTAAGTCCACTTAGCTGCCCAATTTTCACTCTTCTTGCTTCAAGCGTTCGTTTCCAGTAACACTTAGAATTTTAGATTTCACTGTATTTCCTCCTATATAGATAGATGTGTTTGGAAGTCTAAATCAAACACGGTTTGTGCTAGCTCCTTGAAACTTGACAAAATAAGTTGTTCTAAGTTGTGTCTTTGTGGTTGATTTCCTCGTGAAATAGCCACAAGCAAAGACTGCGTAAAACACATTCATTGCAAAGGTGTGCCAAGCTTCCAAAAAACTACTGGTTTTCTGAATACTCGGCAAATTTTTTTTCATCCGACCTTGATGATCTCTGTGGTAATGATCAGTTCACTAAGTCCACTTAGCTGCCCAATATTCACTCTTCTAGGATGAAGCGTTGGTTACCAGTAACAGTTTGAGTTTTTAGGTTTCACTCTATTTCCTCCTATATCGATAGATGTGTTTGGAAGTCTAAATCGAACACAGTTTGTGCTAGCTCTTTGAAACTTGACAAAATAAAGTAGTTCTAAGTTCTGTCTTTGTGGTTTCTTTCCTCTTGAAATAGGCACAAGCAAAGACTGTGTAAAACACATTCATTGGAATGGTGTGCCAAGCTTCCAAAAAACTACTGGTTTTCTGAATACTCGGCAAATTTTTTTTCATCCGACCTTGATGATCTCTGTGGTAATGATCAGTTCACTAAGTCCACTTAGCTGCCCAATATTCACTCTTCTGGGATGAAGCATTCGTTACCAGTAACAGTATGAGTTTTTAGGTTTCACTCTATTTCTTCCTATATAGAGAGATATGTTTTTTAAGTCTAAATCAAACACGGTTCGTGCTAGCTCCTTGAACCTTGACAAAATAAAGCAGTTCTAAGTTCTGTCTTTGTGGTTTGTTTCCTCTTGAATTACCCCAAGCAGAGACTGCCGAAAGACACTTTCATTTCAAAGGTGTGCCAAGCTTCCAAAAAACTACTGGTTTTCTGAAATCTCGGCAAATATTTTTTCATCCGACCTTGATGATCTCTGTGGTAATGATCAGTTCACTAAGTCCACTTAGCTGCCCAATATTCACTCTCTAGCATGAAGCGTTCGTTACCAGTAACAGTTTGAGTTTTTAGGTTTCACTCTATTTCCTCCTATATAGATAGATGTGTTTGGAAGTCTAAATCAAACACGGTTTGTGCTAGCTCCTTGAAACTTGACAAAATAAGTTGTTCTAAGTTCTGTCTTTGTGGTTGGTTTCCTCGTGAAATAGCAACAAGCAGAGACTGTGTAAAACACATTCATTGGAAAGGTGTGCCAAGCTTCCAAAAAACTACTGGTTTTCTGAAATCTCGGCAAATATTTTTTCACCCAATCTAGATGATTCTCTGTGGTAATGATCAGTTCACTAAGTCCACTTAGCTGCCCAATATTCACTCTTCTAGCATGAAGCGTTCGTTACCAGTAACAGTTTGAGTTTTTAGGTTTCACTCTATTTCCTCCTATATAGATAGATGTGTTTGGAAGTCTAAATCAAACACGGTTTGTGCTAGCTCCTTGAAACTTGACAAAATAAGTTGTTCTAAGTTGTGTCTTTGTGGTTGGTTTCCTCGTGAAATAGCCACAAGCAAAGACTGCGTAAAACACATTCATTGCAAAGGTGTGCCAAGCTTCCAAAAAACTACTGGTTTTCTGAATTCTCGGCAAATTTTTTTTCATCCGACCTTGATGATCTCTGTGGTAATGATCAGTTCACTAAGTCCACTTAGCTGCCCAATATTCACTCTTCTAGGATGAAGCGTTGGTTACCAGTAACAGTTTGAGTTTTTAGGTTTCACTCTATTTCCTCCTATATCGATAGATGTGTTTGGAAGTCTAAATCGAACACGGTTTGTGCTAGCTCTTTGAAACTTGACAAAATAAAGTAGTTCTAAGTTCTGTCTTTGTGGTTTCTTTCCTCTTGAAATAGGCACAAGCAAAGACTGTGTAAAACACATTCATTGGAATGGTGTGCCAAGCTTCCAAAAAACTACTGGTTTTCTGAATACTCGGCAAATTTTTTTTATCCGACCTTGATGATCTCTGTGGTAATGATCAGTTCACTAAGTCCACTTAGCTGCCCAATATTCACTCTTCTGGGATGAAGCGTTTGTTACCAGTAACAGTATGAGTTTTTAGGTTTCACTCTATTTCCTCCTATATAGAGAGATATGTTTTTTAAGTCTAAATCAAACACGGTTCGTGCTAGCTCCTTGAACCTTGACAAAATAAAGCAGTTCTAAGTTCTGTCTTTGTGGTTTGCTTCCTCTTGAATTACCCCAAGCAGAGACTGCCGAAAGACACTTTCATTTCAAAGGTGTGCCAAGCTTCCAAAAAACTACTGGTTTTCTGAAATCTCGGCAAATATTTTTTCATCTGACCTTGATGATCTCTGTGGTAATGATCAGTTCACTAAGTCCACTTAGCTGCCCAAAATTCACTCTTCTAGCATGAAGCGTTCGTTACCAGTAACAGTTTGAGTTTTTAGGTTTCACTCTATTTCCTCCTATATCGATAGATGTGTTTGGAAGTCTAAATCAAACACGGTTTGTGCTAGCACCTTGAAACTTGACAAAATAAAGTTGTTCTAAGTTCTGTCTTTGTGGTTTGTTTCCTCTTGAAATAGCCACAAGCAAAGACTGCGTAAAACACATTCATTGGAAAGGTGTGCCAAGCTTCCAAAAAACTACTGGTTTTCTGAAATCTCGGCAAATATTTTTTCACCCAATCTAGATGATTCTCTGTGGTAATGATCAGTTCACTCAGTCCACTTAGCTGCCCAATTTTCACTCTTCTTGGTTCAAGCGTTCGTTTCCAGTAACACTTAGAATTTTTAGGTTTCACTCTATTTCCTCCTATATAGATAGATGTGTTTGGAAGTCTAAATCAAACACGGTTTGTGCTAGCTCCTTGAAACTTGACAAAATAAAGTAGTTATAAGTTCTGTCTTGTGGTTTGTTTCCTCTTGAATTACCACAAGCAGAGACTGCCGAAAGACACTTTCATTTCAAAGGTGTGCCAAGCTTTCAAAAAACTACTGGTTTGCTGAAATCTCAGCAAATATTTTTTCACCCAATCCAGATGATTCTGTGTGGTAATGATCACTTCACTAAGTCCACTTAGCTGCCCAATTTTCACTTTTCTTGCTTTAAGCATTCGTTTCCAGTAACACTTAGAATTTTTAGATTTCACTCTATTTCCTCCTATATAGATAGATGTGTTTGGAAGTCTAAATCAAACACGGTTTGTGCTAGCTCCTTGAAACTTGACAAAATAAAGTAGTTCTAAGGTCTGTTTTTGTGGTTTGTTTCCTCTTGAAATAGGCACAAGCAAAGACTGCGTAAAACACATTCATTGGAAAGGTGTGCCAAGCTTCCAAAAAACTACTGGTTTTCTGAATACTTGGCAAATTTTTTTTCATCCGACCTTGCTGATCTCTGTGTTAATGATCAGTTCACTAAGTCCACTTAGCTGCCCAATATTCACTCTTCTAGGATGAATCGTTCGTTACCAGTAACAGTTTGAGTTTTTAGGTTTCACTCTATTTCCTCCTATATAGATAGATGTGTTTGGAAGTCTAAATCAAACACGGTTTGTGCTAGCTCCTTGAAACTTGACAAAATAAAGTAGTTCTAAGTTCTGTCTTTGTGGTTTGTTTCCTCTTGAATTTCCCCAAGCAGAGACTTCCGAAAGACACTTTCATTTCAAAGGTGTGCCCAGCTTCCAAAAGACTACTGGTTTTCTGAATACTCGGCAAATTTTTTTTCATCCGACCTTGATGATCTCTGTGGTAATGATCAGTTCACTAAGTCCACTTAGCTGCCCAATTTTCACTCTTGTATGATGAAGCGTTCGTTACCAGTAACAGTATGAGTTTTTCGCTTTCACTCTATTTCCTCCTATATAGATAGATGTGTTTTTTAAGTCTAAATCAAACACGGTTTGTGCTAGCTCCTTGAAAGTTGACAAAATAAAGTAGTTCTAAGTTCTGTCTTTGTCGTTTGTTTCCTCTTGAAATAGCCACAAGCAAAGACTGCTTAAAACACATTCATTGGAAAGGTGTGCCAAGCTTCCAAAAAACTACTGGTTTTCTGAAATCTCGGCAAATATTTTTTCACCCAATCTAGATGATTCTCTGTGGTAATAATCAGTTCACTAAGTCCCCTTAGCTGCCCAATTTTCACTCTCCTTGCTTGATGCGTTCGTTTCCAGTAACAGAATTTTTAGGTTTCACTCTATTTCTTCCTATATAGATAGATGTGTTTGGAAGTCTAAATCAAACACAGTTTGTGCTAGTTCCTTGAACCTTGACAAAATAAAGTAGTTCTAAGTTCTGTTTTTGTGGTTTGTTTCCTCTGGAATTACCCCAAGCAGGGACTGCCGAAAGACACTTTCAATTCAAAGGTGTGCCAAGCTTCCAAAAAACCACTGGTTTTCTGAAGTCTCGGGAAATATTTTTTCACCCAATCTAGATGATTCTCTGTGGTAATGATCAGTTCACTAAGTCCACTTAGCTGCCCAATTTTCACTCTTCTTGCTTCAAGCGTTCGTTTCCAGTAACACTTAGAATTTTTAGGTTTCACTCTATTTCCTCCTATATAGATAGATGTGTTTGGAAGTCTAAATCAAACACGGTTTGTGCTAGCTCCTTGAAACTTGACAAAATAAAGTAGTTCTAAGTTCTGTCTTTGTGGTTTGTTTCCTCTTGAATTACCGCAAGCAGAGACTGCCGATAGACACTTTCATTTCAATGGTGTGCCCAGCTTCCAAAAAACTACTGGTTTTCTGAAATCTCGGCAAATATTTTTTCACCCAATCTAGATGATTCTCTGTGGTAATGATCAGTTCACTAAGTCCACTTAGCTGCCCAATTTTCACTCTTCTTGCTTCAAGCGTTCATTTCCAGTAACACTTAGAATTTTTAGGTTTCACTCTATTTCCTCCTATATAGATAGATGTGTTTGGAAGTCTAAATCAAACACGGTTTGTGCTAGCTCCTTGAAACTTGACAAAATAAAGTAGTTCTAAGTTCTGTTTTTGTGGTTTCTTTCCTCTGGAATTACCCCAAGCAGGGACTGCCGAAAGACACTTTCAATTCAAAGGTGTGCCAAGCTTCCAAAAAACTACTGGTTTTCTGAAATCTCGGGAAATATTTTTTCACCCAATCTAGATGATTCTCTGTGGTAATGATCAGTTCACTCAGTCCACTTAGCTGCCCAATTTTCACTCTTCTTGGTTCAAGCGTTCGTTTCCAGTAACACTTAGAATTTTTAGGTTTCACTCTATTTCCTCCTATCTAGATAGATGTGTTTGGAAGTCTAAATCAAACATGGTTTTTGCTAGCTCCCTGAAACTTGACAAAATAAAGTTGTTCTAAGTTCTGTCTTTGTGGTTTGTTTCCTCTTGAAATAGCCACAAGTAAAGACTGCGTAAAACACATTCATTGGAAAGGTGTTCCAAGCTTCCAAAATACTACTTTTTTTCTGAATACTCGGCAAATTTTTTTTCATCCCACCTTGATGATCTCTGTGGTAATGATCAGTTCACTAAGTCCACTTAGCTGCCCAATTTTCACTCTTCTAGGATGAAGCGTTCGTTACCAGTAACAGTTTGAGTTTTTAGGTTTCACTCTATTTCCTCCTATATCGATAGATGTGTTTGGAAGTCTAAATCAAACACGGTTTGTGCTGGCTCCTTGAAACTTGACAAAATAAAGTAGTTCTAAGTTCTGTCTTTGTGGTTTGTTTCCTCTTGAAATAAGCACAAGCAAAGACTGCGTAAAACACATTCCTTTGAATGGTGTGCCAAGCTTCCAAAAAACTACTGGTTTTCTGAATACTCGGCAAATTTTTTTTCGTCCGACCCTGATGTTCTCTGTGGTAATGATCAGTTCACTAAGTCCACTTAGCTGCCCAATATTCACTCTTCTAAAATGAAGCGTTCATTACGAGTAACAGTTTGTGTTTTTAGGTTTCACTCTATTTCCTCCTATCTAGATAGATGTGTTTGGAAGTCTAAATCAAACACGGTTTGTGCTGGCTCCTTGAAACTTGACAAAATAAAGTAGTTCTAAGTTGTGTCTTTGTGGTTTGTTTCCTCTTGAAATAGGCACAAGCAAAGACTGCGTAAAACACATTCCTTGGAATGGTGTGCCAAGCTTCCCAAAAACTACTTTTTTTCTGAATACTCGGCAAATTTTTTTTCATCCGACCCTGATGATCTCTGTGGTAATGATCAGTTCACTAAGTCCACTTAGCTGCCCAATATTCACTCTTCTAAATTGAAGCGTTCGTTACGAGTAACAGTTTGAGTTTTTAGGTTTCACTCTATTTCCTCCTATCTAGATAGATGTGTTTGGAAGTCTAAATCAAACATGGTTTTTGCTAGCTCCCTGAAACTTGACAAAATAAAGTTGTTCTAAGTTCTGTCTTTGTGGTTTGTTTCCTCTTGAAATAGCCACAAGCAATGACTGCGTAAAACACATTCATTGGAAAGGTGTGCCAAGCTTCCAAAAAACTACTGGTTTTCTGAAATCTCGGCAAATATTTTTTCACCCAATCTAGATGATTCTCTGTGGTAATGATCAGTTCACTAAGTCCACTTAGCTGCCCAATTTTCACTATTCTAGGATGAAGCCTTGGTTACCAGTAACAGTTTGAGTTTTTAGGTTTCACTCTATTTCCTCCTATATCGATAGATGTGTTTGGAAGTCTAAATCAAACACGGTTTGTGCTGGCTCCTTGAAACTTGACAAAATAAAGTAGTTCTAAGTTCTGTCTTTGTGGTTTGTTTCCTCTTGAAATAGGCACAAGCAAAGACTGCGTAAAACACATTCCTTGGAATGGTGTGCCAAGCTTCCAAAAAACTACTGGTTTTCTGAATACTCGGCAAATTTTTTTTCATCCGACCCTGATGATCTCTGTGGTAATGATCAGTTCACTAAGTCCACTTAGCTGCCCAATATTCACTCTTCTAAAATGAAGCGTTCGTTACGAGTAACAGTTTGAGTTTTTAGGTTTCACTCTATTTCCTCCTATCTAGATAGATGTGTTTGGAAGTCTAAATCAAACATGGTTTTTGCTAGCTCCCTGAAACTTGACAAAATAAAGTTGTTCTAAGTTCTGTCTTTGTGGTTTGTTTCCTCTTGAAATAGCCACAAGCAAAGACTGCGTAAAACACATTCATTGGAAAGGTGTGCCAAGCTTCCAAAAAACTACTGGTTTTCTGAAATCTCGGCAAATATTTTTTCACCCAATCTAGATGATTCTCTGTGGTAATGATCAGTTCACTAAGTCCCCTTAGCTTCCCAATTTTCACTCTCCTTGCTTGAAGCGTTCGTTTCCAGTAACAGAATTTTAGGTTTCACTCTATTTCCTCCTATATAGATAGATGTATTTGGAAGTCTAAATCAAACACGGTTTGTGCTAGCTCCTTGAACCTTGACAAAGTAGTTCTAAGTTCTGTTTGTGTGGTTTCTTTCCTCTGGAATTACCCCAAGCAGGGACTGCCGAAAGACACTTTAAATTCAAAGGTGTGCCAAGCTTCCAAAAAACTACTGGTTTTCTGAAATCTCGGCAAATATTTTTTCACCCAATCTAGATGATTCTCTGTGGTAATGATCAGTTCACTAAGTCCACTTAGCTGCCCAATTTTCACTCTTCTTGCTTCAAGCGTTCGTTTCCAGTAACACTTAGAATTTTAGATTTCACTGTATTTCCTCCTATATAGATAGATGTGTTTCGAAGTCTAAATCAAACACGGTTTGTGCTAGCTCCTTGAAACTTGACAAAATAAAGTAGTTCTAAGGTTTGTTTTTGTGGTTTGTTTCCTCTTGAAATAGGCACAAGCAAAGACTGCGTAAAACACATTCATTGGAAAGGTGTGCCAAGCTTCCAAAAAACTACTGGTTTTCTGAATACTCGGCAAATTTTTTTTCATCCGAACTTGCTGATCTCTGTGTTAATGATCAGTTCACTAAGTCCACTTTGCTGCCCAATATTCACTCTTCTAGGATGAAGCGTTCGTTACCAGTAACAGTTTGAGTTTTTAGGTTTCACTTTATTTCCTCCTGTATAGATAGATGTGTTTGGAATTCTATATCAAACACGGTTTGTGCTAGGTCCTTGAAACTTGACAAAATAAAGTAGTTCTAAGTTCTGTTTTTGTGGTTTCTTTCCTCTGGAATTACCCCAAGCAGGGACTGCCGAAAGACACTTTCAATTCAAAGGTGTGCCAAGCTTCCAAAAAACTACTGGTTTTCTGAAATCTCGGCAAATACTTTTTCACCCAATCTAGATGATTCTCTGTGGTAATGATCAGTTCACTAAGTCCACTTAGCTGCCCAATTTTCACTCTTCTTGCTTCAAGCGTTCGTTTCCAGTAACACTTAGAATTTTTAGGTTTCACTCTATTTCCTCCTATATAGATAGATGTGTTTGGAAGTCTAAATCAAACACGGTTTGTGCTAGCTCCTTGAAAGTTGACAAAATAAAGTAGTTCTAAGTTCTGTCTTTGTGGTTTGTTTCCTCTTGAAAGACACAAGCAAAGACTGCGTAATACACATTCATTGGAAAGGTGTGCCAAGCTTGCAAAAAACTACTGGTTTTCTGAATACTCGGCAAATTTTTTTTTCCGACCTTGATGATATCTGTGGTAATGATCAGTTCACTAAGTCCACTTAGCTGCCCAATATTCACTCTTCTATTATGAAGCCTTGGTTATCAATAACAGTTTGAGTTTTTAGGTTTCACTCTATTTCCTCCTATATAGATAGATGTGTTTGGAAGTCTAAATCAAACACGGTTTGTGCTAGCTCCTTGAAACGTGACAAAATAAAGTTGTTCTAAGTTCTGTCTTGGTGGTTTGTTTCATCTTGAAATAGCCACAAGCGAAGACTGCATGAAACACATTCATTGGAAAGGTGTGCCAAGCTTCCAAAAAACTACTGGTTTTCTGAAATCTCGGCAAATATGTTTTCACCCAATCTAGATGATTCTCTGTGGTAATGATCAGTTCACTAAGTCCACTTAGCTGCCCAATTTTCACTCTTCTTGCTTCAAGCGTTCGTTTCCAGTAACACTTAGAATTTTTAGGTTTCACTCTATTTCCTCCTATATAGATAGATGTGTTTGGAAGTCTAAATCAAACACGGTTTGTGCTAGCTCCTTGAAACTTGACAAAATAAAGTAGTTCTAAGTTCTGTTTTTGTGGTTTCTTTCCTCTGGAATTACCCCAAGCAGGAACTGCCGAAAGACACTTTCAATTCAAAGTGTGCCAAGCTTCCAAAAAACTACTGGTTTTCTGAAATCTCGGCAAATATTTTTTCACCCAATCTAGATGATTCTCTGTGGTAATGATCAGTTCACTAAGTCCACTTAGCTGCCCAATTTTCACTCTCCTTGCTTGAAGCGTTCGTTTCCAGTAACAGAATTTTTAGGTTTCACTCTATTTCCTCCTATATAGATAGATGTGTTTGGAAGTCTAAATCAAACACGGTTTGTGCTAGTTCCTTGAAACTTGACAAAATAAAGTAGTTCAAAGTTCTGTTTTTGTGGTTTCTTTCCTCTGGAATTACCCCAAGCAGGGACTGCCGAAAGACACTTTCAATTCAAAGGTGTGCCAAGCTTCCAAAAAACTACTGGTTTTCTGAAATCTCGGCAAATATTTTTTCACCCAATCTAGATGATTCTCTGTGGTAATGATCAGTTCACTAAGTCCACTTAGCTGCCCAATATTCACTCTTCTTGCTTCAAGCGTTCGTTTCCAGTTACACTTAGAATTTTTAGGTTTCACTCTATTTCCTCCTATATAGATAGATGTGTTTGGAAGTCTAAATCAAACACGGTTTGTGCTAGCTCCTTGAAACTTGACAAAATAAAGTAGTTCTAAGTTCTGTCTTTGTGGTTTGTTTCCTCTTGAATTACCCCAAGCAGAGACTGCCGAAAGACACTTTCATTTCAATGGTGTTCCCAGATTCCAAAAAACTACTGGTTTTCTGAAATCTCGGCAAATATTTTTTCACCCAATCTAGATGATTCTCTGTGGTAATGATCAGTTCACTAAGTCCACTTAGCTGCCCAATTTTCACTCTTCTAGGATGAAGCCTTGGTTACCAGTAACAGTTTGAGTTTTTAGGTTTCACTCTATTTCCTCCTATATCGATAGATGTGTTTGGAAGTCTAAATCAAACACGGTTTGTGCTGGCTCCTTGAAACTTTACAAAATAAAGTAGTTCTAAGTTGTGTCTTTGTGGTTTGTTTCCTCTTGAAATAGGCACAAGCAAAGACTGCGTAAAACACATTCCTTGGAATGGTGTGCCAAGCTTCCAAAAAACTACTGGTTTTCTGAATACTCGGCAAATTTTTTTTCATCCGACCCTGATGATCTCTGTGGTAATGATCAGTTCACTAAGTCCACTTAGCTGCCCAATATTCACTCTTCTAAAATGAAGCGTTCGTTACGAGTAACAGTTTGAGTTTTTAGGTTTCACTCTATTTCCTCCTATCTAGATAGATATGTTTGGAAGTCTAAATCAAACATGGTTTTTGCTAGCTCCCTGAAACTTGACAAAATAAAGTTGTTCTAAGTTCTGTCTTTGTGGTTTGTTTCCTCTTGAAATAGGCACAAGCAAAGACTGCGTAAAACACATTCCTTGGAATGGTGTGCCAAGCTTCCAAAAAACTACTGGTTTTCTGAATACTCGGCAAATTTTTTTTCATCCGACCCTGATGATCTCTGTGGTAATGATCAGTTCACTAAGTCCACTTAGCTGCCCAATATTCACTCTTCTAAAATGAAGCGTTCGTTACGAGTAACAGTTTGAGTTTTTAGGTTTCACTCTATTTCCTCCTATCTAGATAGATGTGTTTGGAAGTCTAAATCAAACATGTTTTTTGCTAGCTCCCTGAAACTTGACAAAATAAAGTTGTTCTAAGTTCTGTCTTTGTGGTTTGTTTCCTCTTGAAATAGCCACAAGCAAAGACTGCGTAAAACACATTCATTGGAAAGGTGTGCCAAGCTTCCAAAAAACTACTGGTTTTCTGAAATCTCGGCAAATATTTTTTCACCCAATCTAGATGATTCTCTGTGGTAATGATCAGTTCACTAAGTCCCCTTAGCTTCCCAATTTTCACTCTCCTTGCTTGAAGCGTTCGTTTCCAGTAACAGAATTTTAGGTTTCACTCTATTTCCTCCTATATAGATAGATGTATTTGGAAGTCTAAATCAAACACGGTTTGTGCTAGCTCCTTGAACCTTGACAAAATAAAGTAGTTCTAAGTTCTGTTTGTGTGGTTTCTTTCCTCTGGAATTACCCCAAGCAGGGAATGCCGAAAGACACTTTCAATTCAAAGGTGTGCCAAGCTTCCAAAAAACTACTGGTTTTCTGAAATCTCGGCAAATATTTTTTCACCCAATCTAGATGATTCTCTGTGGTAATGATCAGTTCACTAAGTCCACTTAGCTGCCCAATTTTCACTCTTCTTGCTTCAAGCGTTCGTTTCCAGTAACACTTAGAATTTTAGATTTCACTGTATTTCCTCCTATATAGATAGATGTGTTTGGAAGTCTAAATCAAACACGGTTTGTGCTAGCTCCTTGAAACTTGACAAAATAAAGTAGTTCTAAGTTCTGTCTTTGTGGTTTGTTTCCTCTTGAAATAGGCACAAGCAAAGACTGCGTAAAACACATTCCTTGGAATGGTGTGCCAAGCTTCCAAAAAACTACTGGTTTTCTGAATACTCGGCAAATTTTTTTTCGTCCGACCCTGATGATCTCTGTGGTAATGATCAGTTCACTAAGTCCACTTAGCTGCCCAATATTCACTCTTCTAAAATGAAGCGTTCGTTACGAGTAACAGTTTGTGTTTTTAGGTTTCACTCTATTTCCTCCTATCTAGATAGATGTGTTTGGAAGTCTAAATCAAACACGGTTTGTGCTGGCTCCTTGAAACTTGACAAAATAAAGTAGTTCTAAGTTGTGTCTTTGTGGTTTGTTTCCTCTTGAAATAGGCACAAGCAAAGACTGCGTAAAACACATTCCTTGGAATGGTGTGCCAAGCTTCCAAAAAACTACTTTTTTTCTGAATACTCGGCAAATTTTTTTTCATCCGACCCTGATGATCTCTGTGGTAATGATCAGTTCACTAAGTCCACTTAGCTGCCCAATATTCACTCTTCTAAATTGAAGCGTTCGTTACGAGTAACAGTTTGTGTTTTTAGGTTTCACTCTATTTCCTCCTATCTAGATAGATGTGTTTGGAAGTCTAAATCAAACACGGTTTGTGCTGGCTCCTTGAAACTTGACAAAATAAAGTAGTTCTAAGTTGTGTCTTTGTGGTTTGTTTCCTCTTGAAATAGGCACAAGCAAAGACTGCGTAAAACACATTCCTTGGAATGGTGGCCCAGCTTCCAAAAAACTACTTTTTTTCTGAATACTCGGCAAATTTTTTTTCATCCGACCCTGATGATCTCTGTGGTAATGATCAGTTCACTAAGTCCACTTAGCTGCCCAATATTCACTCTTCTAAATTGAAGCGTTCGTTACGAGTAACAGTTTGAGTTTTTAGGTTTCACTCTATTTCCTCCTATCTAGATAGATGTGTTTGGAAGTCTAAATCAAACATGGTTTTTGCTAGCTCCCTGAAACTTGACAAAATAAAGTTGTTCTAAGTTCTGTCTTTGTGGTTTGTTTCCTCTTGAAATAGCCACAAGCAAAGACTGCGTAAAACACATTCATTGGAAAGGTGTGCCAAGCTTCCAAAAAACTACTGGTTTTCTGAAATCTCGGCAAATATTTTTTCACCCAATCTAGATGATTCTCTGTGGTAATGATCAGTTCACTAAGTCCACTTAGCTGCCCAATTTTCACTATTCTAGGATGAAGCCTTGGTTACCAGTAACAGTTTGAGTTTTTAGGTTTCACTCTATTTCCTCCTATATCGATAGATGTGTTTGGAAGTCTAAATCAAACACGGTTTGTGCTGGCTCCTTGAAACTTGACAAAATAAAGTAGTTCTAAGTTCTGTCTTTGTGGTTTGTTTCCTCTTGAAATAGGCACAAGCAAAGACTGCGTAAAACACATTCCTTGGAATGGTGTGCCAAGCTTCCAAAAAACTACTGGTTTTCTGAATACTCGGCAAATTTTTTTTCGTCCGACCCTGATGATCTCTGTGGTAATGATCAGTTCACTAAGTCCACTTAGCTGCCCAATTTTCACTCTTCTAGGATGAAGCCTTGGTTACCAGTAACAGTTTGAGTTTTTAGGTTTCACTCTATTTCCTCCTATATAGAGAGATGTGTTTTTTAAGTCTAAATCAAACACGGATTGTGCTAGCTCCTAGAAACTTGACAAAATAAAGTTGTTCTAAGGTCTGTTTTGGTGGTTTGTTTCCTCTTGAAATAGCCACAAGCAAAGACTGCGTAAAACACATTCATTGCAAAGGTGTGCCAAGCTTCCAAAAAACTACTGGTTTTCTGAATACTTGGCAAATTTTTTTCATCCGACCTTGATGATCTCTGTGGTAATGATCAGTTCACTAAGTCCACTTAGCTGCCCAATATTCACTCTTCTAGGATGAAGCGTTCATTACCAGTAACAGTTTGAGTTTTTAGGTTTCACTCTATTTCCTCCTATATAGATAGATGTGTTTGGAAGTCTAAATCAAACACAGTTTGTGCTAGCTCCTTGAAACTTGACAAAATAAAGTTGTTCTAAGTTCTGTTTTTGTGGTTTGTTTCCTCTTGAAATAGGCACAAGCAAAGACTGCGTAAAACACATTCATTGGAAAGGTGTGCCAAGCTTCCAAAAAACTACTGGTTTTCTGAATACTTGGCAGATTTTTTTCATCCGACCTTGATGATCTCTGTGGTAATGATCAGTTCACTAAGTCAACTTAGCTGCCCAATATTCACTCTTCTAGGATGAAGTGTTCGTTTCCGGTAACAGTTTGAGATTTTAGGTTTCACTCTATTTCCTCCTATATCGATAGATGTGTTTGGAAGACTAAATCAAACACGGTTTGTGCTAGCTCCTTGAAACTTGACAAAATAAAGTAGTTCTAAGTTCTGTCTTTGTGGTTTGTTTCCTCTTGAAATAGCCACAAGCAAAGACTGCGTAAAACACCTTCATTGGAAAGGTGTGCCAAGCTTCCAAAAAACTACTGGTTTTCTGAACACTCGGCAAATTTTTTTTCATCCGACCTTGATGATCTCTGTGGTAATGATCAGTTCACTAAGTCCACTTAGCTGCCCAATTTTCACTCTTCTACGATGAAGCCTTGGTTACCAGTAACAGTTTGAGTTTTTAGGTTTCACTCTATTTCCTCCTATATCGATAGATGTGTTTGGAAGTCTAAATCAAACACGGTTTGTGCTGGCTCCTTGAAACTTGACAAAATAAAGTAGTTCTAAGTTCTGTCTTTGTGGTTTGTTTCCTCTTGAAATAGGCACAAGCAAAGACTGCGTAAAACACATTCCTTGGAATGGTGTGCCAA
The DNA here is from genome assembly GCF_048772815.1 of Callospermophilus lateralis. Classification (NCBI taxonomy): domain Eukaryota; kingdom Metazoa; phylum Chordata; class Mammalia; order Rodentia; family Sciuridae; genus Callospermophilus; species Callospermophilus lateralis. The sequence goes on along the minus strand of NW_027517125.1, from coordinate 29,279 downwards.
GCTTCCAAAAAACTACTGGTTTTCTGAATACTCGGCAAATTTTTTTTCATCCGACCCTGATGATCTCTGTGGTAATGATCAGTTCACTAAGTCCACTTAGCTGCCCAATATTCACTCTTCTAAAATGAAGCGTTCGTTACGAGTAACAGTTTGAGTTTTTAGGTTTCACTCTATTTCCTCCTATCTAGATAGATGTGTTTGGAAGTCTAAATCAAACATGGTTTTTGCTAGCTCCCTGAAACTTGACAAAATAAAGTTGTTCTAAGTTCTGTCTTTGTGGTTTGTTTCCTCTTGAAATAGCCACAAGCAAAGACTGCGTAAAACACATTCATTGGAAAGGTGTGCCAAGCTTCCAAAAAACTACTGGTTTTCTGAAATCTCGGCAAATATTTTTTCACCCAATCTAGATGATTCTCTGTGGTAATGATCAGTTCACTAAGTCCCCTTAGCTTCCCAATTTTCACTCTCCTTGCTTGAAGCGTTCGTTTCCAGTAACAGAATTTTAGGTTTCACTCTATTTCCTCCTATATAGATAGATGTATTTGGAAGTCTAAATCAAACACGGTTTGTGCTAGCTCCTTGAACCTTGACAAAATAAAGTAGTTCTAAGTTCTGTTTGTGTGGTTTCTTTCCTCTGGAATTACCCCAAGCAGGGACTGCCGAAAGACACTTTCAATTCAAAGGTGTGCCAAGCTTCCAAAAAACTACTGGTTTTCTGAAATCTCGGCAAATATTTTTTCACCCAATCTAGATGATTCTCTGTGGTAATGATCAGTTCACTAAGTCCACTTAGCTGCCCAATTTTCACTCTTCTTGCTTCAAGCGTTCGTTTCCAGTAACACTTAGAATTTTAGATTTCACTGTATTTCCTCCTATATAGATAGATGTGTTTCGAAGTCTAAATCAAACACGGTTTGTGCTAGCTCCTTGAAACTTGACAAAATAAGGTAGTTCTAAGGTTTGTTTTTGTGGTTTGTTTCCTCTTGAAATAGGCACAAGCAAAGACTGCGTAAAACACATTCATTGGAAAGGTGTGCCAAACTTCCAAAAAACTACTGGTTTTCTGAATACTCGGCAAATTTTTTTTCATCCGAACTTGCTGATCTCTGTGTTAATGATCAGTTCACTAAGTCCACTTTGCTGCCCAATATTCACTCTTCTAGGATGAAGCGTTCGTTACCAGTAACAGTTTGAGTTTTTAGGTTTCACTTTATTTCCTCCTGTATAGATAGATGTGTTTGGAATTCTATATCAAACACGGTTTGTGCTAGGTCCTTGAAACTTGACAAAATAAAGTAGTTCTAAGTTCTGTTTTTGTGGTTTCTTTCCTCTGGAATTACCCCAAGCAGGGACTGCCGAAAGACACTTTCAATTCAAAGGTGTGCCAAGCTTCCAAAAAACTACTGGTTTTCTGAAATCTCGGCAAATATTTTTTCGCCCAATCTAGATGATTCTCTGTGGTAATGATCAGTTCACTAAGTCCACTTAGCTGCCCAATTTTCACTCTTCTAGGATGAAGCCTTGGTTACCAGTAACAGTTTGAGTTTTTAGGTTTCACTCTATTTCCTCCTATATCGATAGATGTGTTTGGAAGTCTAAATCAAACACGGTTTGTGCTGGCTCCTTGAAACTTGACAAAATAAAGTAGTTCTAAGTTCTGTCTTTGTGGTTTGTTTCCTCTCGAAATAGGCACAAGCAAAGACTGTGTAAAACACATTCATTGGAATGGTGTGCCAAGCTTCCAAAAAACTACTGGTTTTCTGAATACTCGGCAAATTTTTTTTCATCCGACCTTGATGATCTCTGTGGTAATGATCAGTTCACTAAGTCCACTTAGCTGCCCAATATTCACTCTTCTAGGATGAAGCGTTCATTACCAGTAACAGTTTGAGTTTTTAGGTTTCACTCTATTTCCTCCTATATCGATAGATGTGTTTTTTAAGTCTAAATCAAACACGGATTGTGCTAGCTCCTAGAAACTTGACAAAATAAAGTTGTTCTAAGGTCTGTTTTTGTGGTTTGTTTCCTCTTGAAATAGGCACAAGCAAAGACTGCGTAAAACACATTCATTGGAAAGGTGTGCCAAGCTTCCAAAAAACTACTGGTTTTCTGAATACTTGGCAAATTTTTTTCATCCGACCTTGATGATCTCTGTGGTAATGATCAGTTCACTAAGTCAACTTAGCTGCCCAATATTCACTCTTCTAGGATGAAGTGTTCGTTTCCGGTAACAGTTTGAGGTTTTAGGTTTCACTCTATTTCCTCCTATATCGATAGATGTGTTTGGAAGACTAAATCAAACACGGTTTGTGCTAGCTCCTTGAAACTTGACAAAATAAAGTAGTTCTAAGTTCTGTCTTTGTGGTTTGTTTCCTCTTGAAATAGCCACAAGCAAAGACTGCGTAAAACACATTCATTGGAAAGGTGTGCCAAGCTTCCAAAAAACTACTGGTTTTCTGAAATCTCGGCAAATATTTTTTCACCCAATCTAGATGATTCTCTGTGGTAATGATCAGTTCACTAAGTCCCCTTAGCTTCCCAATTTTCACTCTCCTTGCTTGAAGCGTTCGTTTCCAGTAACAGAATTTTAGGTTTCACTCTATTTCCTCCTATATAGATAGATGTATTTGGAAGTCTAAATCAAACACGGTTTGTGCTAGCTCCTTGAACCTTGACAAAATAAAGTAGTTCTAAGTTCTGTTTGTGTGGTTTCTTTCCTCTGGAATTACCCCAAGCAGGGACTGCCGAAAGACACTTTCAATTCAAAGGTGTGCCAAGCTTCCAAAAAACTACTGGTTTTCTGAAATCTCGGCAAATATTTTTTCACCCAATCTAGATGATTCTCTGTGGTAATGATCAGTTCACTAAGTCCACTTAGCTGCCCAATTTTCACTCTTCTTGCTTCAAGCGTTCGTTTCCAGTAACACTTAGAATTTTAGATTTCACTGTATTTCCTCCTATATAGATAGATGTGTTTCGAAGTCTAAATCAAACACGGTTTGTGCTAGCTCCTTGAAACTTGACAAAATAAGGTAGTTCTAAGGTTTGTTTTTGTGGTTTGTTTCCTCTTGAAATAGGCACAAGCAAAGACTGCGTAAAACACATTCATTGGAAAGGTGTGCCAAACTTCCAAAAAACTACTGGTTTTCTGAATACTCGGCAAATTTTTTTTCATCCGAACTTGCTGATCTCTGTGTTAATGATCAGTTCACTAAGTCCACTTTGCTGCCCAATATTCACTCTTCTAGGATGAAGCGTTCGTTACCAGTAACAGTTTGAGTTTTTAGGTTTCACTTTATTTCCTCCTGTATAGATAGATGTGTTTGGAATTCTATATCAAACACGGTTTGTGCTAGGTCCTTGAAACTTGACAAAATAAAGTAGTTCTAAGTTCTGTTTTTGTGGTTTCTTTCCTCTGGAATTACCCCAAGCAGGGACTGCCGAAAGACACTTTCAATTCAAAGGTGTGCCAAGCTTCCAAAAAACTACTGGTTTTCTGAAATCTCGGCAAATATTTTTTCGCCCAATCTAGATGATTCTCTGTGGTAATGATCAGTTCACTAAGTCCACTTAGCTGCCCAATTTTCACTCTTCTAGGATGAAGCCTTGGTTACCAGTAACAGTTTGAGTTTTTAGGTTTCACTCTATTTCCTCCTATATCGATAGATGTGTTTGGAAGTCTAAATCAAACACGGTTTGTGCTGGCTCCTTGAAACTTGACAAAATAAAGTAGTTCTAAGTTCTGTCTTTGTGGTTTGTTTCCTCTCGAAATAGGCACAAGCAAAGACTGTGTAAAACACATTCATTGGAATGGTGTGCCAAGCTTCCAAAAAACTACTGGTTTTCTGAATACTCGGCAAATTTTTTTTCATCCGACCTTGATGATCTCTGTGGTAATGATCAGTTCACTAAGTCCACTTAGCTGCCCAATATTCACTCTTCTAGGATGAAGCGTTCATTACCAGTAACAGTTTGAGTTTTTAGGTTTCACTCTATTTCCTCCTATATCGATAGATGTGTTTTTTAAGTCTAAATCAAACACGGATTGTGCTAGCTCCTAGAAACTTGACAAAATAAAGTTGTTCTAAGGTCTGTTTTTGTGGTTTGTTTCCTCTTGAAATAGGCACAAGCAAAGACTGCGTAAAACACATTCATTGGAAAGGTGTGCCAAGCTTCCAAAAAACTACTGGTTTTCTGAATACTTGGCAAATTTTTTTCATCCGACCTTGATGATCTCTGTGGTAATGATCAGTTCACTAAGTCAACTTAGCTGCCCAATATTCACTCTTCTAGGATGAAGTGTTCGTTTCCGGTAACAGTTTGAGGTTTTAGGTTTCACTCTATTTCCTCCTATATCGATAGATGTGTTTGGAAGACTAAATCAAACACGGTTTGTGCTAGCTCCTTGAAACTTGACAAAATAAAGTAGTTCTAAGTTCTGTCTTTGTGGTTTGTTTCCTCTTGAAATAGCCACAAGCAAAGACTGCGTAAAACACATTCATTGGAAAGGTGTGCAAAGCTTCCAAAAAACTACTGGTTTTCTGAATACTCGGCAAATTTTTTTTTCATCCGACCTTGATGATCTCTGTGGTAATGAACAGTTTACTAAGTCCACTTAGCTGCCCAATATTCACTCTTCTAGGATGAAGCGTTGGTTACCAGTAACAGTTTGAGTTTTTAGGTTTCACTCTATTTCCTCCTATATCGATAGATGCGTTTGGAAGTCTAAATCGAACACGGTTTGTGCTAGCTCCTTGAAACTCAACAAAATAAAGTAGTTCTAAGTTCTGTCGTTGTGGTTTGTTTTCCTCTTGAAATAGGTACAAGCAAAGACTGTGTAAAACACATTCATTGGAATGGTGTGCCAAGATTCCAAAAAACTACTGGTTTTCTGAATACTCGGCAAATTTTTTTCATCCGACCTTGATGATCTCTGTGGTAATGATCAGTCCACTAAGTCCACTTAGCTGCCCAATATTCATTCTTCTCGGATGAAGCGTTCGTTCCCAGTAACAGTTTGAGTTTTTAGGTTTCACTCTATTTCCTCCTATATAGATAGATGTTTTTGGAAGTCTAAATCAAACATGGTTTGTCTAGCTCCTTGAAACTTGACAAAATAACGTAGTTCTAAGTTCTGTCTTTGTGGTTTGCTTCCTCTTGAATTACCCCAAGCAGAGACTGCCAAAAGACACTTTCATTTCAATGGTGTCCCCAGCTTCCAAAAAACTACTGGTTTTCTGAAATCTCGGCAAATATTTTCTCAACCAATCTAGATGATTCTCTGTGGTAATGATCAGTTCACTAAGTTCACTTAGCTGCCGAATTTTAACTCTCCTTTCTTGAAGCGTTCATTTCCAGTAACACTTAGAATTTTAGGTTTCACTCTATTTCCTCCTATATAGATAGATGTGTTTGGAAGTCTAAATCAAACACGGTTTGTGCTAGTTCCTTGAACCTTGACAAAATAAAGTAGTTCTAAGTTCTGTTTTTGAGGTTTGTTTCCTCTGGAATTACCCCAAACAGGGACAGCCGAAGACACTTTCATTTCAAAAGTGTGCCAAGCTTCCAAAAAACTACTGGTTTTCTGAAATCTCGGCAAATATTTTTTCACCCAATCTAGATGATTCTCTGTGGTAATGATCTGTACACTAAGTCCACTTAGCTGCCCAATATTCACTCTTCTAGGATGAAGCATTCGTTAAAAGTAACAGTTTGAGTTTTTAGGTTTCACTCTATTTCCTCGTATACAGATAGATGTGTTTGGAAGTGTAAATCAAACACGGTTTGTGCTAGCTCCTTGAAACTTGATAAAATAAAGTTGCTCTAAGTTCTGTCTTTGTGGTTTGTTTCCTCGTGCAATAGCCACAAGCAGAGACTGCGTAAAACACATTCATTGGAAAGGTGTGCCAAGCTTCCAAAAAACTACTGGTTTTCTGAAATCTCGGCAAATATTTTTTCACCCAATCTAGATGATTCTCTGTGCTAATGATCAGTTCACTAAGTCCACTTAGCTGCCCAATTTTCACTCTCCTTGCTTGAAGCATTCGTTTCCAGTAACACTTAGAATTTTTAGGTTTCACTCTATTTCCTCCTATATAGATAGATGTGTTTGGAAGTCTAAATCAAACACGGTTTCTGCTAGCTGCTTGAAACTTGACAAAATAAAGTAGTTCTAAGTTCTGTCTTTGTGGTTTGTTTCCTCTTGAAATAGCCACAAGCAAAGACTGCGTAAAACACATTCATTGCAAAGGTGTGCCAAGCTTCCAAAAAACTACTGGTTTTCTGAATTCTTGGCAAATTTTTTTCATCCGACCTTGATGATCTCTGTGGTAATGATCAGTTCACTAAGTCAACTTAGCTGCCCAATATTCACTCTTCTAGGATGAAGCGTTCATTACCAGTAAAAAAATAAAACTTTATTTTGTCAACTTTCAATGAGCTAGCACAAACCGTGATTGATATAGACTTCCAAACATATCTATCTGTATAGGAGGAAATAGAGTGAAACCTAAAAACTCAAACTGTTACTGGTAACGAACGCTTCATCCTAGAAGAGTGAATATTGGGCAGCTAAGTGGACTAAGTGAACTGATCATTACCACAGAGATCATCAATGTCGGATAAAAAAAAATTTGCTGAGTATTCAGAAAACCAGTAGTATTTTGGAAGCTTGGAACACCTTTCCAATGAAGGTGTTTTACGCGTTCTTTGCTTGTGGCTATTTCAAGAGAAAACAAACCACAAAGACAGAACTTAGAACTACTTTATTTTGTCAAGTTTCAAGGAGCTAGCAAAAACCATGTTTGATTTAGACTTAAAAAACACATCTATCTGTATAGGAGGAAATAGAGTGAAACCTAAAAATTCAAACTGTTACTGGTAACGAACGCTTCATCCTAGAAGAGTGAAAATTGGGCAGCTAAGTGGACTTAGTGAACTGATCATTACCACAGAGATCATCAAGGTCGGATGAAAAAATATTTGCCGAGTATTCAGAAAACCAGTAGTTTTTTTGAAGCTTGGCCCACCTTTCCAATGAAGGTGTTTTACGCAGTCTTTGCTTGTGGCTATTTCAAGAGGAAACAAACCACAAAGACAGAACGTAGAACAACTTTATTTTGTCAAGTTTCAAGGAGCTAGCAAAAACTGTGTTTGATTTAGACTTCCAAACACATCTATCTGTATAGGAGGAAATAGAGTGAAACCTAAAAACTCAAACTGTTACTGGTAACGAACGCTTCATCCTAGAAGAGTGAATATTGGGCAGCTAAGTGGACTAAGTGAACTGATCATTACCACAGGGATCATCAAGGTGGGATGAGAAAAAAATTTGCCGAGTATTCAGAAAACCAGTAGTATTTTGGAAGCTTGGAACACCTTTCCAATGAAGGTGTTTTACGCAGTCTTTGCTTGTGGCTATTTCAAGAGGAAACAAACCACAAAGACAGAACTTAGAACTACTTTATTTTTTCAAGTTTCAAGGAGCTAGCACAAACCGTGTTTGATTTAGACTTAAAAAACACATCTATCTGTATAGGAGGAAATAGAGTGAAACCTAAAAATTCAAACTGTTACTGGTAACGAACGCTTCATCCTAAAAGAGTGAAAATCGGGCAGCTAAGTGGACTTAGTGAACTGATCATTACCACAGAGATCATCAAGGTCGGATGAAAAAAAATTTGCCGAGTATTTAGAAAACCAGTAGTTTTTTGGAATCTTGGCACACCATTCCAATGAATGTGTTTTACGCAGTCTTTGCTTGTGCCTATTTCAAGAGGAAACAAACCACAAAGACAGAACTTAGAACTACTTTATTTTGTCAAGTTTCAAGGAGCTAGCACAAACCGCGTTTGATTTAGACTTCCAAACACATCTATCTATATAGGAGGAAATAGAGTGAAACCTAAAAACTCAAACTGTTACTGGTAACGAACGCTTCATCCTAGAAGAGTGAATATTGGGCAGCTAAGTGGACTTAGTGAACTGATCATTACCACAGAGATCATCAAGGTCGGATGAAAAAAAATTTGCCGAGTATTCAGAAAACCAGTAGTTTTTTGGAAGCTTGGCACACCTTTACAATGAAGGTGTTTTACGCGTTCTTTGCTTGTGGCTATTTCAAGAGGAAACAAACCACAAAGACAGAACTTAGAACTACTTTATTTTGTCAAGTTTCAAGGAGCTAGCACAAACCGTGATTGATATAGACTTCCAAACATATCTATCTGTATAGGAGGAAATAGAGTGAAACCTAAAAACTCAAACTGTTACTGGTAACGAACGCTTCATCCTAGAAGAGTGAATATTGGGCAGCTAAGTGGACTAAGTGAACTGATCATTACCACAGAGATCATCAATGTCGGATAAAAAAAAATTTGCTGAGTATTCAGAAAACCAGTAGTATTTTGGAAGCTTGGAACACCTTTCCAATGAAGGTGTTTTACGCGTTCTTTGCTTGTGGCTATTTCAAGAGAAAACAAACCACAAAGACAGAACTTAGAACTACTTTATTTTGTCAAGTTTCAAGGAGCTAGCAAAAACCATGTTTGATTTAGACTTAAAAAACACATCTATCTGTATAGGAGGAAATAGAGTGAAACCTAAAAATTCAAACTGTTACTGGTAACGAACGCTTCATCCTAGAAGAGTGAAAATTGGGCAGCTAAGTGGACTTAGTGAACTGATCATTACCACAGAGATCATCAAGGTCGGATGAAAAAATATTTGCCGAGTATTCAGAAAACCAGTAGTTTTTTTGAAGCTTGGCCCACCTTTCCAATGAAGGTGTTTTACGCAGTCTTTGCTTGTGGCTATTTCAAGAGGAAACAAACCACAAAGACAGAACGTAGAACAACTTTATTTTGTCAAGTTTCAAGGAGCTAGCAAAAACTGTGTTTGATTTAGACTTCCAAACACATCTATCTGTATAGGAGGAAATAGAGTGAAACCTAAAAACTCAAACTGTTACTGGTAACGAACGCTTCATCCTAGAAGAGTGAATATTGGGCAGCTAAGTGGACTAAGTGAACTGATCATTACCACAGGGATCATCAAGGTGGGATGAGAAAAAAATTTGCCGAGTATTCAGAAAACCAGTAGTATTTTGGAAGCTTGGAACACCTTTCCAATGAAGGTGTTTTACGCAGTCTTTGCTTGTGGCTATTTCAAGAGGAAACAAACCACAAAGACAGAACTTAGAACTACTTTATTTTTTCAAGTTTCAAGGAGCTAGCACAAACCGTGTTTGATTTAGACTTAAAAAACACATCTATCTGTATAGGAGGAAATAGAGTGAAACCTAAAAATTCAAACTGTTACTGGTAACGAACGCTTCATCCTAAAAGAGTGAAAATCGGGCAGCTAAGTGGACTTAGTGAACTGATCATTACCACAGAGATCATCAAGGTCGGATGAAAAAAAATTTGCCGAGTATTTAGAAAACCAGTAGTTTTTTGGAATCTTGGCACACCATTCCAATGAATGTGTTTTACGCAGTCTTTGCTTGTGCCTATTTCAAGAGGAAACAAACCACAAAGACAGAACTTAGAACTACTTTATTTTGTCAAGTTTCAAGGAGCTAGCACAAACCGCGTTTGATTTAGACTTCCAAACACATCTATCTATATAGGAGGAAATAGAGTGAAACCTAAAAACTCAAACTGTTACTGGTAACGAACGCTTCATCCTAGAAGAGTGAATATTGGGCAGCTAAGTGGACTTAGTGAACTGATCATTACCACAGAGATCATCAAGGTCGGATGAAAAAAAATTTGCCGAGTATTCAGAAAACCAGTAGTTTTTTGGAAGCTTGGCACACCTTTACAATGAAGGTGTTTTACGCGTTCTTTGCTTGTGGCTATTTCAAGAGGAAACAAACCACAAAGACAGAACTTAGAACTACTTTATTTTGTCAAGTTTCAAGGAGCTAGCACAAACCGTGTTTGATTTAGACTTAAAAAACACATCTATCTGTATTGGAGGAAATAGAGTGAAACCTAAATTTCAAACTGTTACTGGTAACGAACGCTTCATCCTAGAAGAGGGAAAATTGGGCAGCTAAGTGGACTTAGTGCACTGATCATTACCACAGAGATCATCAAGGTCGGATGAAAAAAAAATTGCCGAGTATAAAGAAAACCAGTAGTATATTGGAAGCTTGGAACACCTTTCCAATGAATGTGTTTTACGCAGTCTTTGCTTGTGGCTATTTCAAGAAGAAACAAACCACAAAGACAGAACTTAGAACTACTTTATTTTGTCAAGTTTCAAGGAGTTAGCGCAAACCGTGTTTGATTTAGACTTAAAAAACACATCTATCTGTATAGGAGGAAATAGAGTGAAACCTAAAAATTCAAACTGTTACTGGTAACGAACGCTTCATCCTAGAAGATTGAAAATTGGGCAGCTAAGTGGACTTAGTGAACTGATCATTACCACAGAGATCATCAAGGTCGGTTGAAAAAAATTTGCCGAGTATCATAAAACCAGTAGTATTTTGGAAGCTTGGAACACCTTTCCAATAAAGGTGTTTTACGCAGTCTTTGCTTGTGGCTATTTCCAGAGGAAACAAACCACAAAGACAGAACTTAGAACTACTTTATTTTGTCAAGTTTCAAGGAGCTAGCACAAACCGTGTTTGATTTAGACTTGAAAAACACATCTATCTGTATAGGAGGAAATAGAGTGAAACCTAAAATTTCAAACTTTTACTGGTAACGACGCTTCATCCTAGAAGAGTGAAAATTGGGCAGCTAAGTGGACTTAGTGAACTGATCATTACCACAGAGATTATCAAGGTCGGATAAAAAAAAATTTGCCGAGTATTCAGAAAACCAGTAGTATTTTGGAAGCTTGGAACACCTTTCCAATGAAGGTGTTTTACGCGTTCTTTGCTTGTGGCTATTTGAAGAGAAAACAAACCACAAAGACAGAACGTAGAACTACTTTATTTTGTCAAGTTTCAAGGAGCTAGCACAAACCGTGTTTGATTTAGACTTAAAAAACACATCTATCTGTATAGGAGGAAATAGAGTGAAACATAAAAATTCAAACTGTTACTGGTAACGAACGCTTCATCCTAGAAGAGGAAAATTGGGTAGCTAAGTGGACTTAGTGAACTGATCATTACCACAGAGATCATCAAGGTCGGGTGAAAAAATATTTGCCGAGTATTCAGAAAACCAGTAGTTTTTTTGAAGCTTGGCCCACCTTTCCAATGAAGGTGTTTTACGCAGTCTTTGCTTGTGGCTATTTCAAGAGGAAACAAACCACAAAGACAGAACTTAGAACTACTTTATTTTGTCAAGTTTCAAGGAGCTAGCACAAACCGTGTTTGATTTAGACTTAAAAAACACATCTATCTGTATAGGAGGAAATAGAGTGAAACCTAAAAATTCATACTGTTACTGGTAATGAACGCTTCATCCTAGAAGAGTAAAAATTGGGCAGCTAAGTGGACTTAGTGAACTGATCATTACCACAGAGATCATCAAGGTCGGATGAAAAAAAGTTTGCCGAGTATTCAGAAAACCAGTAGTATTTTGGAAGCTTGGAACACCTTTCCAATGAATGTGTTTTACGCAGTCTTTGCTTGTGGCTATTTCAAGAGGAAACAAACCACAAAGACAGAACTTAGAACTACTTTATTTTGTCAAGGTTTAGGAACTAGCACAAAACGTCTTTAATTTAGACTTCCAAACACATCTATCTATATAAGAGGAAATAGAGTGAAACCTAAAAATTCTAAGTGTTACTGGAAAAGAACGCTTCAAGCAAGGAGAGTGAAAATTGGGCAGCTAAGTGGACTTAGTGAACTGATCATTACCACAGAGAATCATTTAGATTGGGTGAAAAAATATTTGCCGAGATTTCAGAAAACCAGTAGTTTTTTGGAAGCTGGGCACACCTTTGAAATGAAAGTGTCTTTCGGCAGTCTCTGCTTGGGGTAATTCAAGAAGAAACAAACCACAAAGACAGAACTTAGAACTACTTTATTTTGTCAAGTTTCAAGGAGCTAGCAAAAACCGTGTTTGATTTAGACTTAAAAAACACATCTATCTGTATAGGAGGAAATAGAGTGAAACCTAAAAATTCAAACTGTTACTGGTAACGAACGCTTCATCCTAGAAGAGTGAAAATTGGGCAGCTAAGTGGACTTAGTGAACTGATCATTACCACTGAGATCATCAAGGTCGGATGAAAAAAAATTTGCCGAGTATTCAGAAAACCAGTAGTATTTTGGAAGCTTGGAACACCTTTCCAATGAAGGTGTTTTACGCAGTCTTTGCTTGTGGCTATTTCAAGAGGAAACAAAAAACAAAGACAGACCTTAGAACTACTTTATTTTGTCAAGTTTCAAGGAGCTAGCACAAACCGTGTTTGATTTAGACTTAAAAAACACATCTATCTGTATAGGAGGAAATAGAGTGAAACCTAAAAATTCAAACTGTTACTGGTAACGAACGCTTCATTCTAGAAGAGTGAAAATTGGGCAGCTAAGTGCACTTAGTGAACTGATCATTACCACAGAGATCATCAAGGTTGGATGAAAAAAAAATTTCCCGAGTATTCAGAAAACCAGTAGTATTTTGGAAGCTTGGAACACCTTTCCAATGAATGTGTTTTACGCAGTCTTTGCTTGCGGCTATTTCAAGAGGAAACAAACCACAAAGACAGAACTTAGAACTACTTTATTTTGTCAAGTTTCAAGGAGCTAGCAAAAACCGTGTTTGATTTAGACTTCCAAACACATCTATCTGTATAGGAGGAAATAGAGTGAAACCTAAAAACTCAAACTGTTACTGGTAACGAACGCTTCATCCTAGAAGAGTGAATATTGGGCAGCTAAGTGGACTAAGTGAACTGATCATTACCACAGAGATCATCAAGGTCGGATGAGAAAAAATTTGCCGAGTATTCAGAAAACCAGTAGTTTTTTGGAAGCTTGGCACACCTTTCCAATGAAGGTGTTTTACGCAGTCTTTGCTTGTGGCTATTTCAAGAGGAAACAAACCACAAAGACAGAACTTAGAACTACTTTATTTTTTCAAGGTTTAGGAACTAGCAAAAACCGTCTTTAATTTAGACTTCCAAACACATCTATCTATATAAGAGGAAATAGAGTGAAACCTAAAAATTCTAAGTGTTACTGGAAACGAACGCTTCAAGCAAGAAGAGTAAAAATTGGGCAGCTAAGTGGACTTAGTGAACTGATCATTACCACAGAGATCCTCTAGATTGGGTGAAAAAATATTTGCCGAGATTTCAGAAAACCGGTAGTTTTTTGGAAGCTGGGCACACCTTTGAAATGAAAGTGTCTTTCGGCAGTCTCTGCCTGGGGTAATTCAAGAGAAAACAAACCCCAAAGACAGAACTTAGAACTACTTTATTTTGTCAAGTTTCAAGGAGCTAGCACAAACCGTGTTTGATTTAGACGTAAAAAACACATCTATCTGTATAGGAGGAAATAGAGTGAAACCTAAAAATTCAAACTGTTACTGGTAACAAACGCTTCATCCTAGAAGAGTGAAAATTGGGCAGCTAAGTGGACTTAGTGAACTGATCATTACCACAGAGATCATCAAGTTCGGATGAAAAAATATTTGCCGAGTATTCAGAAAACCAGTAGTTTTTTTGAAGCTTGGCCCACCTTTCCAATGAAGGTGTTTTACGCAGTCTTTGCTTGTGGATATTTCAAGAGGAAACAAACCACAAAGACAGAACGTAGAACGACTTTATTTTGTCAAGTTTCAAGGAGCTAGCAAAAACTGTGTTTGATTTAGACTTCCAAACACATCTATCTGTATAGGAGGAAATAGAGTGAAACCTAAAAACTCAAACTGTTACTGGTAACGAACGCTTCATCCTAGAAGAGTGAATATTGGGCAGCTAAGTGGACTAAGTGAACTGATCATTACCACAGGGATCATCAAGGTGGGATGAGAAAAAAATTTGCCGAGTATTCAGAAAACCAGTAGTATTTTGGAAGCTTGGAACACATTTCGAATGAAGGTGTTTTACGCAGTCTTTGCTTGTGGCTATTTCAAGAGGAAACAAACCACAAAGACAGAACTTAGAACTACTTTATTTTGTCAAGTTTCAAGGAGTTAGCGCAAACCGTGTTTGATTTAGACTTAAAAAACACATCTATCTGTATAGGAGGAAATAGAGTGAAACCTAAAAATTCAAACTGTTACTGTTAACGAACGCTTCATCCTAGAAGATTGAAAATTGGGCAGCTAAGTGGACTTAGTGAACTGATCATTACCACAGAGATCATCAAGGTCGGTTGAAAAAAATTTGCAGAGTATCATAAAACCAGTAGTATTTTGGAAGCTTGGAACACCTTTCCAATAAAGGTGTTTTACGCAGTCTTTGCTTGTGGCTATTTCCAGAGGAAACAAACCACAAAGACAGATCTTAGAACTACTTTATTTTGTCAAGTTTCAAGGAGCTAGCACAAACCGTGTTTGATTTAGACTTGAAAAACACATCTATCTGTATAGGAGGAAATAGAGTGAAACCTAAAAATTCAAACTGTTACTGGTAACGACGCTTCATCCTAGAAGAGTGAAAATTGGGCAGCTAAGTGGACTTAGTGAACTGATCATTACCACAGAGATCATCAAGGTCGGATAAAAAAAAATTTGCCGAGTATTTTTAAAACCAGTAGTATTTTGGAAGCTTGGAACACCTTTCCAATGAAGGTGTTTTACGCGTTCTTTGCTTGTGGCTATTTGAAGAGAAAACAAACCACAAAGACAGAACGTAGAACTACTTTATTTTGTCAAGTTTCAAGGAGCTAGCACAAACCGTGTTTGATTTAGACTTAAAAAACACATCTATCTGTATAGGAGGAAATAGAGTGAAACATAAAAATTCAAACTGTTACTGGTAACGAACGCTTCATCCTAGAAGAGGGAAAATTGGGCAGCTAAGTGGACTTAGTGAACTGATCATTACCACAGAGATCATCAAGGTCGGGTGAAAAAATATTTGCCGAGATTTCAGAAAACCAGTAGTTTTTTGGAAGCTGGGCACACCTTTGAAATGAAAGTGTCTTTCGGCAGTCTCTGCTTGGGGTAATTCAAGAGGAAACAAACCACAAAGACAGAACTTAGAACTACTTTATTTTGTCAAGTTTCAAGGAGCTAGCAAAAACCGTGTTTGATTTAGACTTCTAAACACATCTATCTGTATAGGAGGAAATAGAGTGAAACCTAAAAATTCAAACTCTTACTGATAACGAACGCTTCATCCTAGAAGAGTGAAAATTGGGCAGCTAAGTGGACTTAGTGAACTGATCATTACCACAGGGATCATCAAGGTCGGATGAAAAAAAATTTGCCGAGTATTCAGAAAACCAGTAGTTTTTTGGAATCTTGGCACACCATTCCAATGAATGTGTTTTATGCAGTCTTTGCTTGTGCCTCGTTCAAGAGGAAACAAACCACAAAGACAGAACTTAGAACTACTTTATTTTGTCAAGTTTCAAGGAGCTAGCACAAACCGCGTTTGATTTAGACTTCCAAACACATCTATCTATATAGGAGGAAATAGAGTGAAACCTAAAAACTCAAACTGTTACTGGTAACGAACGCTTCATCCTAGAAGAGTGAATATTGGGCAGCTAAGTGGACTTAGTGAACTGATCATTACCACAGAGATCATCAAGGTCGGATGAAAAAAAATTTGCCGAGTATTCAGAAAACCAGTAGTTTTTTGGAAGCTTGGCACACCTTTACAATGAAGGTGTTTTACGCGTTCTTTGCTTGTGGCTATTTCAAGTGGAAACAAATCACAAAGACAGAACTTAGAACTACTTTATTTTGTCAAGTTTCAAGGAGCTAGCACAAACCGTGTTTGATTTAGACTTAAAAAACACATTTATCTGTATAGGAGGAAATAGAGTGAAACCTAAAAATTCAAACTGTTACTGGTAACGAACGCTTCATCCTAGAAGAGGGAAAATTGGGCAGCTAAGTGGACTTAGTGCACTGATCATTACCACAGAGATCATCAAGGTCGGATGAAAAAAAATTTGCCGAGTATAAAGAAAACCAGTAGTATTATGGAAGCTTGGAACACCTTTCCAATGAATGTGTTTTACGCAGTCTTTGCTTGTAGCTATTTCAAGAAGAAACAAACCACAAAGACAGAACTTAGAACTACTTTATTTTGTCAAGTTTCAAGGAGTTAGCGCAAACCGTGTTTGATTTAGACTTAAAAAACACATCTATCTGTATAGGAGGAAATAGAGTGAAACCTAAAAATTCAAACAGTTACTTGTAACGAACGCTTCATCCTAGAAGAGTGAAAATTGGGCAGCTAAGTGGACTTAGTGAACTGATCATTACCACAGAGATCATCAAGGTCGGATGAAAAAAATTTGCCGAGTATTCAGAAAACCAGTAGTATTTTGGAAGCTTGGAACCCCTTTCCAATAAAGGTGTTTTACGCAGTCTTTGCTTCTGGCTATTTCCAGAGGAAACAAACCACAAAGACAGAACTTAGAACTACTTTATTTTGTTAAGTTTCACGGAGCTAGCACAAACCGTGTTTGATTTAGACTTAAAAAACACATCTATCTGTATAGGAGGAAATAGAGTGAAACCTAAAAATTCAAACTGTTACTGGTAACGACGCTTTATCCTAGAAGAGTGAAAATTGGGCAGCTAAGTGGACTTAGTGAACTGATCATTACCACAGAGATCATCAAGGTCGGATAAAAAAAAATTTGCTGAGTATTCAGAAAACCAGTAGTATTTTGGAAGCTTGGAACACCTTTCCAATGAAGGTGTTTTACGCGTTCTTTGCTTGTGGCTATTTCAAGAGAAAACAAACCACAAAGACAGAACTTAGAACTACTTTATTTTGTCAAGTTTCAAGGAGCTAGCACAAACCGTGTTTGATTTAGACTTAAAAAACACATCTATCTGTATAGGAGGAAATAGAGTGAAACATAAAAATTCAAACTGTTACTGGTAACGAACGCTTCATCCTAGAAGAATGAAAATTGGGAAGCTAAGTGGACTTAGTGAACTGATCATTACCACAGAGATCATCAAGGTCGGATGAAAAAATATTTGCCGAGTATTCAGAAAACCAGTAGTATTTTGGAAGCTTGGAACACCTCCAATGAATGTGTTTTACGCAGTCTTTGCTTGTGGCTATTTCAAGAGGAAACAAACCACAAAGACAGAACGTAGAACAACTTTATTTTGTCAAGTTTCAAGGAGCTAGCACAAACCGTGTTTGATTTAGACTTCCAAACACATCTATCTATATAGTAGGAAATAGAGTGAAACTTAAAACTCAAACTGTTACTGGTAACTAACGCTTATCCTAGAAGAGTGAATATTGGGCAGCTAAGTGGACTAAGTGAACTGATCATTACCACAGAGATCATCAAGGTCGGATGAAAAAAAATTTGCCGAGTATAAAGAAAACCAGTAGTATATTGGAAGCTTGGAACACCTTTCCAATGAATGTGTTTTACGCAGTCTTTGCTTGTAGCTATTTCAAGAAGAAACAAACCACAAAGACAGAACTTAGAACTACTTTATTTTGTCAAGTTTCAAGGAGTTAGCGCAAACCGTGTTTGATTTAGACTTAAAAAACACATCTATCTGTATAGGAGGAAATAGAGTGAAACCTAAAAATTCAAACAGTTACTTGTAACGAACGCTTCATCCTACAAGAGTGAAAATTGGGCAGCTAAGTGGACTTAGTGAACTGATCATTACCACAGAGATCATCAAGGTCGGATGAAAAAAATTTGCCGAGTATTCAGAAAACCAGTAGTATTTTGGAAGCTTGGAACCCCTTTCCAATAAAGGTGTTTTACGCAGTCTTTGCTTCTGGCTATTTCCAGAGGAAACAAACCACAAAGACAGAACTTAGAACTACTTTATTTTGTTAAGTTTCACGGAGCTAGCACAAACCGTGTTTGATTTAGACTTAAAAAACACATCTATCTGTATAGGAGAAAATAGAGTGAAACCTAAAAATTCAAACTGTTACTGGTAACGACGCTTCATCCTAGAAGAGTGAAAATTGGGCAGCTAAGTGGACTTAGTGAACTGATCATTACCACAGAGATCATCAAGGTCGGATAAAAAAAAATTTGCTGAGTATTCAGAAAACCAGTAGTATTTTGGAAGCTTGGAACACCTTTCCAATGAAGGTGTTTTACGCGTTCTTTGCTTGTGGCTATTTCAAGAGAAAACAAACCACAAAGACAGAACGTAGAACAACTTCATTTTGTCAAGTTTCAAGGAGCTAGCACAAACCGTGTTTGATTTTGACTTCCAAACACATCTATCTATATAGGAGGAAATAGAGTGAAACTTAAAACTCAAACTGTTACTGGTAACGAGCGCTTATCCTAGAAGAGGGAATATTGGGCAGCTAAGTGGACTAAGAGAACTGATCATTACCACAGAGATCATCAAGGTCGGATGAAAAAAAATTTGCCGAGTATTCAGAAAACCAGTAGTTTTTTGGAAGCTTGGCACACCTTTCCAATGAAGGTGTTTTACCCAGTCTTTGCTTGTGGCTATTTCAAGAGGAAACAAACCACAAAGACAGAACTTAGAACAACTTTATTTTGTCAAGTTTCAAGGAGCTAGCAAAAACCGTGTTTGATTTAGACTTAAAAAACACATCTATCTGTATAGGAGGAAATAGAGTGAAACTAAAATTCAAACTGTTACTGGTAATGAACGCTTCATCCTAGAAGAGTGAAAATTGGGCAGCTAAGTGGACTTAGTGAAACTGATCATTACCACAGAGATCATCAAGGTCGGATGAAATACAATTTGCCGATTATTCAGAAAACCTGTGGTATTATGGAAGCTTGGAAGACCTTTCCAATGAATGTGTTACGCAGTCTTTGCTTGTGGCTATTTCAAAAGGAAAAAAACCACAAAGACAGAACTTAGAACTACTTTAATTTTGTCAAGTTTAGGAGCTAGCACAAAAAGTGTTTGATTTAGACTTAAAAAACACATCTATCTGTATAGGAGGAAATAGAGTGAAACCTAAAAATTCAAACAGTTACTGGTAACGAACGCTTCATCCTAGAAGAGTGAAAATTGGGCAGCTAAGTGGACTTAGTGAACTGATCATTACACAGGGATCATCAAGGTCGGATGAAAAAAAATTTGCCGAGTATTCAGAAAACCAGTATTTTTTGGAATCTTGGCACACCATTCCAATGAATGTGTTTTACCCAGCTTTGCTTGTGCCTCGTTCAAGAGGAAAACAAACCACAAAGACAGAACTTAGAACTACTTTATTTTGTCAAGTGTCAAGGAGCTAGCACAAACCGTGTTTGATTTAGACTTCCAAACACATCTATCTATATAGGAGGAAATAGAGTGAAACCTAAAAACTCAAACTGTTACTGGTAACGAATGCTTCATCCTAGAAGAGTGAATATTGGGCAGCTAAGTGGACTTAGTGAACTGATCATTACCACAGAGATCATCAAGGTCGGATGAAAAAAAATTTGCCGAGTATTCAGAAAACCAGTAGTTTTTTGGAAGCTTGGCACACCTTTACAATGAAGGTTGTTTTACGCGTTCTTTGCTTGTGGCTATTTCAAGAGGAAACAAACCACAAAGACAGAACTTAGAACTACTTTATTTTGTCAAGTTTCAAGGAGCTAGCACAAACCGTGTTTGATTTAGACTTAAAAAACACATCTATCTGTATAGGAGGAAATAGAGTGAAACCTAAAAATTCAAACTGTTACTGGTAACGAACGCTTCACCCTAGAAGAGGGAAAATGGGCAGCTAAGTGGACTTAGTGCACTGATCATTACCACAGAGATCATCAAGGTCGGATGAAAAAAATTGCCGAGTATTCAGAAAACCAGTAGTATTTTGGAAGCTTGGAACCCATTTCCAATAAAGGTGTTTATGCAGTCTTTGCTTGTGGCTATTTCCAGAGGAAACAAACCACAAAGACAGAACTTAGAACTACTTTATTTTGTCAAGTTTCAAGGAGCTAGCACCAAACCGTGTTTGATTTAGACTTAAAAAACACATCTATCTGTATAGGAGGAAATAGAGTGAAACATAAAATTCAAACTGTTACTGGTAACGACGCTTTATCCTAGAAGAGTGAAAATTGGGCAGCTAAGTGGACTTAGTGAACTGATCATTACCACAGAGATCATCAAGGTCGGATAAAAAAAATTTGCTGAGTATTCAGAAAACCAGTAGTATTTTGGAAGCTTGGAACACCTTTCCAATGAAGGTGTTTTACGCGTTCTTTGCTTGTGGCTATTTCAAGAGAAAACAAACCACAAAGACAGAACGTAGAACTACTTTATTTTGTCAAGTTTCAAGGAGCTAGCACAAACCGTGTTTGATTTAGACTTAAAAAACACATCTATCTGTAGAGGAGGAAATAGAGTGAAACATAAAAATTCAAACTGTTACTGGTAACGAACGCTTCATCCTAGAAGAGTGAAAATTGGGCAGCTAAGTGGACTTAGTGATCTGATCATTACCACAGAGATCATCAAGGTCGGATGAAAAAATATTTGCCGAGTATTCAGAAAACCAGTAGTATTTTGGAAGCTTGGAACACCTTTCCAATGAATGTGTTTTACGCAGTCTTTGCTTGTGGCTATTTCAAGAGGAAACAAACCACAAAGACAGAACGTAGAACAACTTTATTTTGTCAAGTTTCAAGGAGCTAGCACAAACCATGTTTGATTTAGACTTCCAAACACATCTATCTATATAGGAGGAAATAGAGTGAAACTTAAAACTCAAACTGTTACTGGTAACGAACGCTTATCCTAGAAGAGTGAATATTGGGCAGCTAAGTGGACTAAGTGAACTGATCATTACCACAGAGATCATCAAGGTCGGATGAAAAAAAATTTGCCGAGTATTCAGAAAACCAGTAGTTTTTTGGAAGCTTGGCACACCTTTCCAATGAAGGTGTTTTACCCAGTCTTTGCTTGTGGCTATTTCAAGAGGAAACAAACCACAAAGACAGAACTTAGAACTATTTTATTTTGTCAATTTTCAATAGCTAGCACAAACCGTGTTTGATTTAGACTTAAAAAACACATCTATCTGTATAGGAGGAAATAGAGTGAAACCTAAAAATTCAAACTGTTACTGGTAACGAACGGTTCATCCTAGAAGAGTGAAAATTGGGCAGCTAAGTGGACTTAGTGAACTGATCATTACCACAGAGATCATCAAGGTCGGATGAAAAAAAATTTGCCGAGTATCAGAAAACCAGTAGTATTTTGGAATCTTGGCACACCTTTCCAATGAAGGTGTTTTACCCAGTCTTTGCTTGTGGCTATTTCAAGAGGAAACAAACCACAAAGACAGAACTTAGAACAACTTTATTTTGTCAAGTTTCAAGGAGCTAGCAAAAACCGTGTTTGATTTAGACTTAAAAAACACATCTATCTGTATAGGAGGAAATAGAGTGAAACCTAAAAATTCAAACTGTTACTGGTAACGAACGCTTCATCCTAGAAGAGGGAAAATTGGGCAGCTAAGTGGACTTAGTGCACTGATCATTACCACAGAGATCATCAAGGTCGGATGAAAAAAAATTTGCCGAGTATAAAGAAAACCAGTAGTATATTGGAAGCTTGGAACACCTTTCCAATGAATGTGTTTTACGCAGTCTTTGCTTGTGGCTATTTCAAGAAGAAACAAACCAAAAAGACAGAACTTAGAACTACTTTATTTTGTCAAGTTTCAAGGAGTTAGCGCAAACCGTGTTTGATTTAGACTTAAAAAACACATCTATCTGTATAGGAGGAAATAGAGTGAAACCTAAAAATTCAAACAGTTACTGGTAACGAACGCTTCATCCTAGAAGAGTGAAAATTGGGCAGCTAAGTGGACTTAGTGAACTGATCATTACCACAGAGATCATCAAGGTCGGATGAAAAAAATTTGCCGAGTATTCAGAAAACCAGTAGTATTTTGGAAGCTTGGAACCCCTTTCCAATAAAGGTGTTTTACGCAGTCTTTGCTTGTGCCTATTTCCAGAGGAAACAAACCACAAAGACAGAACTTAGAACTACTTTATTTTGTTAAGTTTCACGGAGCTAGCACAAACCGTGTTTGATTTAGACTTAAAAAACACATCTATCTGTATAGGAGGAAATAGAGTGAAACCTAAAAATTCAAACTGTTACTGGTAACGACGCTTTATCCTAGAAGAGTGAAAATTGGGCAGCTAAGTGGACTTAGTGAACTGATCATTACCACAGAGATCATCAAGGTCGGATAAAAAAAAATTGCTGAGTATTCAGAAAACCAGTAGTATTTTGGAAGCTTGGAACACCTTTCCAATGAAGGTGTTTTACACGTTCTTTGCTTGTGGCTATTTCAAGAGAAAACAAACCACAAAGACAGAACTTAGAACTACTTTATTTTGTCAAGTTTCAAGGAGCTAGCACAAACCGTGTTTGATTTAGACTTAAAAAACACATCTATCTGTATAGGAGGAAATAGAGTGAAACATAAAAATTCAAACTGTTACTGGTAACGAACGCTTCATCCTAGAAGAATGAAAATTGGGCAGCTAAGTGGACTTAGTGAACTGATCATTACCACAGAGATCATCAAGGTCGGATGAAAAAATATTTGCCGAGTATTCAGAAAACCATTAGTATTTTGGAAGCTTGGAACACCTTTCCAATGAAGGTGTTTTACGCAGTCTTTGCTTGTGGCTATTGCAAGAGGAAACAAACCACAAAGACAGAACGTAGAACAACTTTATTTTGTCAAGTTTCAAGGAGCTAGCACAAACCGTGTTTGATTTAGACTTCCAAACACATCTATCTATATAGGAGGAAATAGAGTGAAACTTAAAACTCAAACCGTTACTGGTAACGAACGCTTATCCTAGAAGAGTGAATATTGGGCAGCTAAGTGGACTAAGTGAACTGATCATTACCACAGAGATCATCAAGGTCGGATGAAAAAAAATTTGCCGAGTATTCAGAAAACCAGTAGTTTTTTGGAAGCTTGGCACACCTTTCCAATGAAGGTGTTTTACCCAGTCTTTGCTTGTGGCTATTTCAAGAGGAAACAAACCACAAAGACAGAACTTAGAACTACTTTATTTTGTCAAGTTTCAAGGAGCTAGCACAAACCGTGTTTGATTTAGACTTAAAAAACACATCTATCTGTATAGGAGGAAATAGAGTGAAACCTAAAAATTCAAACTGTTACTGGTAACGAACGGTTCATCCTAGAAGATTGAAAATTGGGCAGCTAAGTGGACTTAGTGAACTGATCATTACCACAGAGATCATCAAGGTCGGAGGAAAAAAATTTGCAGAGTATCAGAAAACCAGTAGTATTTTGGAAGCTTGGCACAAATTTCCAATGAAGGTGTTTTACCCAGTCTTTGCTTGTGGCTATCTCAAGAGGAAACAAACCACAAAGACAGAACTTAGAACAACTTTATTTTGTCAAGTTTCAAGGAGCTAGCAAAAACCGTGTTTGATTTAGACTTAAAAAACACATCTATCTGTATAGGAGGAAATAGAGTGAAACCTAAAAATTCAAACTGTTACTGGTAATGAACGCTTCATCCTAGAAGAGGGAAAATTGGGCAGCTAAGTGGACTTAGTGCACTGATCATTACCACAGAGATCATCAAGGTCGGATGAAAAAAAATTTGCCGAGTATAAAGAAAACCAGTAGTATATTGGAAGCTTGGAACACCTTTCCAATGAATGTGTTTTACGCAGTCTTTGCTTGTGGCTATTTCAAGAAGAAACAAACCACAAAGACAGAACATAGAACTACTTTATTTTGTCAAGTTTCACGGAGCTAGCACAAAACGTGTTTGATTTAGACTTAAAAAACACATCTATCTGTATAGGAGGAAATAGAGTGAAACCTAAAAATTCAAACTGTTACTGGTAACGACGCTTTATCCTAGAAGAGTGAAAATTGGGCAGCTAAGTGGACTTAGTGAACTGATCATTACCACAGAGATCATCAAGGTCGGATAAAAAAAAATTTGCTGAGTATTCAGAAAACCAGTAGTATTTTGGAAGCTTGGAACACCTTTCCAATGAAGGTGTTTTCCGCGTTCTTTGCTTGTGGCTATTTCAAGAGAAAACAAACCACAAACACAGAACGTAGAACAACTTTATTTTGTCAAGTTTCAAGGAGCTAGCACAAACCGTGTTTGATTTAGACTTCCAAACACATCTATCTATATAGGAGGAAATAGAGTGAAACTTAAAACTCAAACTGTTACTGGTAACGAACGCTTATCCTAGAAGAGTAAATATTGGGCAGCTAAGTGGACTAAGTGAACTGATCATTACCACAGAGATCATCAAGGTCGGATGAAATACAATTTGCCGATTATTCAGAAAACCTGTAGTATTATGGAAGCTTGGAAGACCTTTCCAATGAATGTGTTTTACGCAGTCTTTGCTTGTGGCTATTTCAAAAGGAAACAAACCACAAAGACAGAACTTAGAACTACTTTATTTTGTCAAGTTTAGGAGCTAGCACAAAAAGTGTTTGATTTAGACTTAAAAAACACATCTATCTCTATAGGAGGAAATAGAGTGAAACCTAAAAATTCAAACAGTTACTGGTAACGAACGCTTCATCCTAGAAGAGTAAAAATTGGGCAGCTAAGTGGACTTAGTGAACTGATCATTACCACAGAGATCATCAAGGTCGGATGAAAAAAATTTGCCGAGTATTCAGAAAACCAGTAGTATTTTGGAAGCTTGGAACCCCTTTCCAATAAAGGTGTTTTACGCAGTCTTTGCTTGTGGCTATTTCCAGAGGAAACAAACCACAAAGACAGAACTTAGAACTACTTTATTTTGTCCAGTTTCACGGAGCTAGCACAAACCGTGTTTGATTTAGACTTAAAAAACACATCTATCTGTATAGGAGGAAATAGAGTGAAACCTAAAAATTCAAACTCTTACTGAAAACGAACGCTTCATCCTAGAAGAGTGAAAATTGGGCAGCTAAGTGGACTTAGTGAACTGATCATTACCACAGGGATCATCAAGGTCGGATGAAAAAAAATTTGCCGAGTATTCAGAAAACCAGTAGTTTTTTGGAAGCTTGGCACACCTTTACAATGAAGGTGTTTTACGCGTTCTTTGCTTGTGGCTATTTCAAGAGGAAACAAACCACAAAGACAGAACTTAGAACTACTTTATTTTGTCAAGTTTCAAGGAGCTAGCACAAACCGTGTTTGATTTAGACTTAAAAAACACATCTATCTGTATAGGAGGAAATAGAGTGAAACCTAAAAATTCAAACTGTTACTGGTAACGAACGCTTCACCCTAGAAGAGGGAAAATTGGGCAGCTAAGTGGACTTAGTGCACTGATCATTACCACAGAGATCATCAAGGTCGGATGAAAAAAAATTTGCCGAGTATAAAGAAAACCAGTAGTATATTGGAAGCTTGGAACACCTTTCCAATGAATGTGTTTTACGCAGTCTTTGCTTGTGGCTATTTCAAGAAGAAACAAACCACAAAGACAGAACTTAGAACTACTTTATTTTGTCAAGTTTCAAGGAGTTAGCGCAAACCGTGTTTGATTTAGACTTAAAAAACACATCTATCTGTATAAGAGGAAATAGAGTGAAACCTAAAAATTCAAACAGTTACTGGTAACGAACGCTTCATCCTAGAAGAGTGAAAATTGGGCAGCTAAGTGGACTTAGTGAACTGATCATTACCACAGAGATCATCAAGGTCGGATGAAAAAAAATTTGCTGAGTATTCAGAAAACCAGTAGTATTTTGGAAGCTTGGAACACCTTTCCAATGAAGGTGTTTTACGCGTTCTTTGCTTGTGGCTATTTCAAGAGAAAACAAACCACAAAGACAGAACGTAGAACTACTTTATTTTGTAAAGTTTCAAGGAGCTAGCACAAACCGTGTTTGATTTAGACTTAAAAAACACATCTATCTGTATAGGAGGAAATAGAGTGAAACCTAAAAATTCAAACTGTTACTGGTAACGACGCTTTATCCTAGAAGAGTGAAAATTGGGCAGCTAAGTGGACTTAGTGAACTGATCATTACCAGAGATCATCAAGGTCGGATAAAAAAAAATTTGCTGAGTATTCAGAAAACCAGTAGTATTTTGGAAGCTTGGAACACCATTCCAATGAATGTGTTTTACGCAGTCTTTGCTTGTGCCTCGTTCAAGAGGAAACAAACCACAAAGACAGAACGTAGAACTACTTTATTTTGTCAAGTGTCAAGGAGCTAGCACAAACCGTGTTTGATTTAGACTTCCAAACACATCTATCTATATAGGAGGAAATAGAGTGAAACCTAAAAACTCAAACTGTTACTGGTAACGAACGCTTCATCCTAGAAGAGTGAATATTGGGCAGCTAAGTGGACTTAGTGAACTGATCATTACCACAGAGATCATCAAGGTCGGATGAAAAAAAATTTGCCGAGTATTCAGAAAACCAGTAGTTTTTTGGAAGCTTGGCACACCTTTACAATGAAGGTGTTTTACGCGTTCTTTGCTTGTGGCTATTTCAAGAGGAAACAAACCACAAAGACAGAACTTAGAACTACTTTATTTTGTCAAGTTTCAAGGAGCTAGCACAAACCGTGTTTGATTTAGACTTAAAAAACACATCTATCTGTATAGGAGGAAATAGAGTGAAACCTAAAAATTCAAACTGTTACTGGTAACGAACGCTTCACCCTAGAAGAGGGAAAATTGGGCAGCTAAGTGGACTTAGTGCACTGATCATTACCACAGAGATCATCAAGGTCGGATGAAAAAAAATTTGCCGAGTATAAAGAAAACCAGTAGTATATTGGAAGCTTGGAACACCTTTCCAATGAATGTGTTTTACGCAGTCTTTGCTTGTGGCTATTTCAAGAAGAAACAAACCACAAAGACAGAACTTAGAACTACTTTATTTTGTCAAGTTTCAAGGAGTTAGCGCAAACCGTGTTTGATTTAGACTTAAAAAACACATCTATCTGTATAAGAGGAAATAGAGTGAAACCTAAAAATTCAAACAGTTACTGGTAACGAACGCTTCATCCTAGAAGAGTGAAAATTGGGCAGCTAAGTGGACTTAGTGAACTGATCATTACCACAGAGATCATCAAGGTCGGATGAAAAAAAATTTGCTGAGTATTCAGAAAACCAGTAGTATTTTGGAAGCTTGTAACACCTTTCCAATGAAGGTGTTTTACGCGTTCTTTGCTTGTGGCTATTTCAAGAGAAAACAAACCACAAAGACAGAACGTAGAACTACTTTATTTTGTAAAGTTTCAAGGAGCTAGCACAAACCGTGTTTGATTTAGACTTAAAAAACACATCTATCTGTATAGGAGGAAATAGAGTGAAACCTAAAAATTCAAACTGTTACTGGTAACGACGCTTTATCCTAGAAGAGTGAAAATTGGGCAGCTAAGTGGACTTAGTGAACTGATCATTACCAGAGATCATCAAGGTCGGATAAAAAAAAATTTGCTGAGTATTCAGAAAACCAGTAGTATTTTGGAAGCTTGGAACACCTTTCCAATGAAGGTGTTTTACGCGTTCTTTGCTTGTGGCTATTTCAAGAGAAAACAAACCACAAAGACAGAACGTAGAACTACTTTATTTTGTCAAGTTTCAAGGAGCTAGCACAAACCGTGTTTGATTTAGACTTAAAAAACACATCTATCTGTATAGGAGGAAATAGAGTGAAACATAAAAATTCAAACTGTTACTGGTAACGAACGCTTCATCCTAGAAGAGTGAAAATTGGGCAGCTAAGTGGACTTAGTGAACTGATCATTACCACAGAGATCATCAAGGTCGGATGAAAAAATATTTGCCGAGTATTCAGAAAACCAGTAGTATTTTGGAAGCTTGGAACACCTTTCCAATGAATGTGTTTTACGCAGTCTTTGCTTGTGGCTATTTCAAGAGGAAACAAACCACAAAGACAGAACGTAGAACAACTTTATTTTGTCAAGTTTCAAGGAGCTAGCACAAACCGTGTTTGATTTAGACTTCCAAACACATCTATCTATATAGGAGGAAATAGAGTGAAACTTAAAACTCAAACTGTTACTGGTAACGAACGCTTATCCTAGAAGAGTGAATATTGGGCAGCTAAGTGGACTAAGTGAACTGATCATTACCACAGAGATCATCAAGGTCGGATGAAAAAAAATTTGCCGAGTATTCAGAAAACCAGTAGTTTTTTGGAAGCTTGGCACACCTTTCCAATGAAGGTGTTTTACCCAGTCTTTGCTTGTGGCTATTTCAAGAGGAAACAAACCACAAAGACAGAACTTAGAACTATTTTATTTTGTCAAGTTTCAAGGAGCTAGCACAAACCGTGTTTGATTTAGACTTAAAAAACACATCTATCTGTATAGGAGGAAATAGAGTGAAACCTAAAAATTCAAACTGTTACTGGTAACGAACGGTTCATCCTAGAAGATTGAAAATTGGGCAGCTAAGTGGACTTAGTGAACTGATCATAATCACAGAGATCATCAAGGTCGGATGAAAAAAAATTTGCCGAGTATCAGAAAACCAGTAGTATTTTGGAAGCTTGGCACACCTTTCCAATGAAGGTGTTTTACCCAGTCTTTGCTTGTGGCTATTTCAAGAGGAAACAAACCACAAAGACAGAACTTAGAACAACTTTATTTTGTCAAGTTTCAAGGAGCTAGCAAAAACCGTGTTTGATTTAGACTTAAAAAACACATCTATCTGTATAGGAGGAAATAGAGTGAAACCTAAAAATTCAAACAGTTACTGGTAACGAATCCTTCATCCTAGAAGAGTGAAAATTGGGCAGCTAAGTGGACTTAGTGAACTGATCATTACCACCGAGATCATCAAGGTCGGATGAAAAAAATTTGCCGAGTATTCAGAAAACCAGTAGTATTTTGGAAGCTTGGAACCCCTTTCCCATAAAGGTGTTTTACGCAGTCTTTGCTTGTGGCTATTTCCAGAGGAAACAAACCACAAAGACAGAACTTAGAACTACTTTATTTTGTCAAGTTTCACGGAGCTAGCACAAACCGTGTTTGATTTAGACTTAAAAAACACATCTATCTGTATAGGAGGAAATAGAGTGAAACCTAAAAATTCAAACTGTTACTGGTAACGACGCTTTATCCTAGAAGAGTGAAAATTGGGCAGCTAAGTGGACTTAGTGAACTGATCATTACCAGAGATCATCAAGGTCGGATAAAAAAAAATTTGCTGAGTATTCAGAAAAACAGTAGTATTTTGGAAG
>NW_027517124.1:0-48132 GCF_048772815.1 Callospermophilus lateralis | reverse complement strand
TTCTAGGTTGAAGCAATCGTTTACAGTAGCAGTTTATATTTCAGGTTCCCTCTGCTCTCTCCTATATAGATAGATGAATTTGGAACTCTAAATCCAACATGGTTTGTAGTAGCTCTTTGAAACTTGACAAACTAAAAAAGTTCTCAGTTTTGTGTCTATGGTTTGTTTCCACTTCAAGTAGCCCTAGGCACAGACTGTGGAAAAGCACTTTCATTGAGAAGGGTTGCCAAGCTTCTAAGAAATAATGAGTTTCCGAAATACCAGCAAATATTTTTTCACCCAATATTGATGATACGTGGTGGTAATGACAAGTACACAAATCGCACTTGGCTCACCAAGTTTTGTTCTTCTAGGTTGAAGCATTCGTTTACGGTAGCAGTTTTTCTTTTTAGGTCACTCTGTTCTCTCCTATATAGATAGATGAATTTGGAACTCTAAATCCAACATGGTTTGTAGTAGCTATTTGAAACTTGACAAAATAAAGGAGGTCTCAGTTTTGTCTCTATGATTTGTTTCCGCTTCATGTAGCCCTAAGCAGACACTGTGCAAAACCACTTTTATTGAAAGGGGTTGCCAAGCTTCCAAGAAATTACGTGTTTCCGAAATACCAGCAAATATTTTTTCACCCAATGTTGATGATACGTGGTGGTAATGACAAGTACACAGATCCCACTAGGCTCACCAAATTTTGTTCTTCTAGGTTGAAGCGTTCGTTTACAGTAGCAGTTTTTATTTTTAGGTTTCACTTTGTTCTCTCCTATATACATAGATGAATTTGGAACTCTAAATCCAACATGGTTTATAGTAGCTGTTTGAAACTTGACAAAATTAAGGACTTCTCAGTTTTGTCTCTATGGTTTGTTTCCTCTTCAAGTAGCCCTAGGCACAGACTGTGGAAAAGCACTTTCATTGAGAGTGGTTGCCAAGCTTCTAAGAAACAACGAGTTTCCGAAATACCAGCAAATATATTTTCACCCAATCTTGATCATACTTGGTGGTAATGATCAGTACACAAATCCCACTTGGCTCACCAAATTTACTTCTTCTAGTTTGAAGTGTTCGTTTACAGTAGCAGTTTTTATTTTTAGGTTCTACTCTGTTCTCTCCTATATAGATAGATGAATTTTTAACTCTCAATCCAACATCGTTTGTAGTAGCTATTTGAAACTTGACAAAATAAAGTAGTTCTCAGTTTTGTCTCTATGATTTGTTTCCGCTTCATGTAGCCCTAAGCAGAGACTGTGGAAAACCACTTTTATTGAAAGGGGTTGCCCAACTTCCAAGAAATTACGAGTTTCCGAAATACCAGCAAATATCTTTTCATCCAATGTTGATGATACGTGGTGGTAATGACAAGTACACAGATCCCACTTGGCTCACCAAATTTTGTTCTTCTAGGTTGAAGCGTTCGTTTACAGTAGCAGTTTTTATTTTTAGGTTTCACACTGTTCTCTCCTATATAGATAGATGAGTTTGGAACTCTAAATCCAACATGGTTTGTAGTAGCTATTTGAAACTTGAGAAAATAAAGGAGTTCTCAGTTTTGTCTCTATAATTTGTTTCCTCTTCAAGTAGCCCTAAGCACAGACTGTGGAAAAGCACTTTCATTGAGAGGGGTTGCCAAGCTTCTAAGAAACAACGATTTTCCGAAATACCAGCAAATATTTTTTCACCCAAACTTGATGATACTTGGGGGTAATGATTAGTACACAAATACCACTTGGCTCACCAAATTTTGTTCTTCTAGGTTGAAGCGTTCGATACAGTAGCAGTTTTCCTTTTTAGGTTTCACTCTGTTCTCTCCTATATAGATAGATGAATTTAGAACTCTTAATCCAATTGGTTTGTAGTAGCTCTTTGAAACTTGACAAAATAATGGAGTTCTCACTCTTGTCTCTATGGTTTCTTTCCTCTTCAAGTAGCCCTAGGCACAGACTGTGGAAAAGCACTTTCATTGAGAGGGGATGCCAAGCTTCTAGGAAACAATGAGTTTCTGAAATACCAGCAAATAAATTTTCACCCAATCTTGATCATACTTGGTGGTAATGATCAGTACAGAAATCCCACTTGCCTCACCAAATTTACTTCTTCTAGGTTGAAGCGTTCATTTACAGTAGCAGTTTTTCTTTTTAGGTTTCACTCTCTTCTTTCCTATATAGATTGATGAATTTGGAACTCTAAATCCAACATGGTTTGTAGTAGCTGTTTGCAACTTGACAAAATAAAGGAGTTCTCAATTTTGTCTGTATGATTTGTTTCCGCTTCATGTAGCCCTAAGCAGAGACTCTGGAAAACCACTTTAATTGAAAGGGGTTGCCAAGCTTCCAAGAAATTACGAGTTTCCGAAATACCAGCAAATATTTTTTCACCCAATCTTGATGATACGTGGTGGTAATGACAAGTACACAGATCCCACATGGCTCACCAAATTTTGTTCTTCTAGGTTGAAGCGTTCGTTTACAATAGCAGTTTTCATATTTAGGTTTCACTCTGTTCTCTCCTATATAGATAGATGAATTTGGAACTCTAAATCCAACATGGTTTGTAGTAGCTCTTTGAAACTTGACAAAATAAAGGAGTTCTTAGTTTTGTCTCTATGGTTTGTTTCCTCTTCAAGTAGCCCTAGGCACAGACTGTGGAAAAGCACTTTCTTTGAGAGGGGTTGCCAAGCTTCTAAGAAACAACGAGTTTCCGAAATACCAGGAAATATATTTTCACCCAATCTTGATCATACTTGGTGGTAATGATCAGTACACAAATCCCACTTGGCTCACCAAATTTACTTCTTCTAGTTTGAAGCATTCGTTTACAGTAGCAGTTTATATTTTTAGGTTCTACTCTGTCCTCTCCTATATAGATAGATGAATTTGGAACTCTCAATCCAATATCGTTTGTAGTAGCTATTTGAAACTTGACAAAATAAAGGAGTTCTCAGTTTTGTCTCTGTGATTTGTTTCCTCTTCATGTAGCCCTAAGCAGAGACTGTTGAAAACCAATCTTATTGAAAGGGGTTGCCCAGCTTCCAAGAAATTACGAGTTTCCGAAATACCAGCAAATATTTTTTCACCCAATCTTGATGATACTTGGGGGTAATGAATAGTACACAAATCCCACTTGGCTCACCAAATTTTGTTCTTCTAGGTTGAAGCGTTCATTTACAGTAGCAGTTTTCCTTTTTAGGTTTCACTCTGTTCTCTCCTATATAGATAGATGAATTTAGAACTCTTAATCCAAAATGGTTTGTAGTAGCTCTTTGAAACTTGACAAAAAAAGGAGTTCTCACTTTTGTCTCTATGGTTTCTTTCCTCTTCAAGTAGCCCTAGGCACAGACTGTGGAAAAGCACTTTCATCAAGAGGGGATGCCAAGCTTCTAGGAAACAACGAGTTTCTGAAATAACAGCAAATAAATTTTCACCCAATCTTGATCATACTTGGTGGTAATGATCAGTACAGAAATCCCACTTGGTTCACCAAATTTACTTCTTCTAGGTTGAAGCGTTCGTTTACAGTAGCAGTTTTTATTTTAACGTTTTACTCTCTTCTCTACTATATAGATAGATGAATTTGGAACTCTAAATCCAACATGGTTTGTAGTAGATGTTTGCAACTTGACAAAATAAAGGAGTTCTCAATTTTGTCTCTGATTTGTTTCCGCTTCATGTAGCCCTAAGCAGAGACTCTGGAAAACCACTTTTATTGAAAGGGGTTGCCAAGCTTCCAAGAAATTACGAGTTTCCGAAATACCACCAAATTTTTTTCACCCAATCTTGATCATACTTGGTGGTAATGATCAGTACACAAATCCCACTTGGCTCTCCAAATATTGTTCTTCTAGGGTGAAGCGTTCGTTACAGTAGCAGTTTTTCTTTTTAGGTTTCAGACTATTCTCTCCTATAGATAGATGAATTTGGAACTCTAAATCCAACATGGTTTGTTTGTAGTAGCTCTTTGAAACTTGACAAAATAAAGGAGTTCTCAGTTTTGTCTCTATGGTTTGTTTCCACTTCAAGTGCCCTAGGCACAGACTGTGGAAAAGCACTTTCATTGAGAGGGGTGCCAAGCTTCTAAAAAATAATGAGTTCCGAAATACCAACAAATATTTTTCCCCAATGTTGATGATACGTGGTGGTAATGACAAGTACACAAATCGCACTTGTCTCACACAATTTGTTCTTCTAGGTTGAAGCGTTCGTTTACAGTAGCAGTTTTTCTTTTTAGGTTTCACTCTGTTCTCTCCTATAAAGATAGATGAATTTGGAACTCTAAATCCAACATGGTTTGTAGTAGCTATTTAAAACTTGACAAAATAAAGGAGGTCCTCAGTTTTGTTTCTATGATTTGTTTCCGCTTCATGTAGCCCTAAGCAGAGACTGTGGAAAACCACTTTTATTGAAAGGGGTTGCCAAGCTTCCAAGAAATTACGAGTATCCGAAATACCAGCAAATATTTTTTCACCCAATCTTGATGATACGTGGTGGTAATGACAAGTACACAGATCCCACTTGGCTCACCAAATTTTGTTCTTCTATGTTGAAGCATTCGTTTACAGTAGCAGTTTTTCTTTTTAGGTTTCACTCTCTTCTCTCCTATATAGATAGATGAATTTGGAACTCTAAATCCAACATGGTTTGTAGTAGCTATTTGAAACTTGACAAAATAAAGGAGTTCTCAATTTTGTCTCTATGATTTGTTTCCGCTTCATGTAGCCCTAAGCAGGGACTCTGGAAAACCACTTTTATTAAAAGCGGTTTCTAAGCTTCCAAGAAATTACGAGTTTCCGAAATACTAGCCAATATTTTTTCACCCAATCTTGATGATACGTGGTGGTAATAACAAGTACACAGATCCCACTTGGCTCACCAAATTTTGTTCTTCTAGGTTGAAGCGATCGTTTACAGTAGCAGTTTATATTTTTAGGTTCCCTCTGCTCTCTCCTATATAGATAGATGAATTTGGAACTCTAAATCCAACATGGTTTGTAGTAGCTATTTGAAACGTGACAAAATAAAGGAGGTCTCAGTTTTGTCTCTATGATTTGTTTCCGCTTCATGTAGCCCTAAGCCGAGACTGTGCAAAACCACTTTTATTGAAAGGGGTTGCCAAGCTTCCAAGAAATTACGTGTTTCCGAAATACCAGCAAATATTTTTTCACTAAATCTTGATGATACGTGGTGGTAATGACAAGTACACAGATCCCACTTGGCTCACCAAATTTTGTTCTTCTAGGTTGAAGCGTTCGTTTACAGTAGCAGTTTTCATATTTAGGTTTCACTCTGTTCTCTCCTATATAGATAGATAAATTTGGAACTCTAAATCCAACATGGTTTGTAGTAGCTCTTTGAAACTTGACAAAATAAAGGAGTTCTCAGTTTTGTCTCTATGGTTTGTTTCCTCTTCAAGTAGCCCTAGGCACAGACTGTGGAAAAGCACTTTCTTTGAGAGGGGTTGCCAAGCTTCTAAGAAACAACGAGTTTCCGAAATACCAGCAAATATATTTTCACCCAATCTTGATCATACTTGGTGGTAATGATCCGTACACAAATCCCACTTGGCTCACCAAATTTACTTCTTCTAGTTTGAAGCGTTCGTTTACAGTAGCAGTTTTTATTTTTAGGTTCTACTCTGTTCTCTCCTATATAGATAGATGAATTTGGAACTCTCAATCCAACATCGTTTGTAGTAGCTATTTGAAACTTGACAAAATAAAGTAGTTCTCAGTTTTGTCTCTATGATTTGTTTCCGCTTTATGTAGCCCTAAGCAGAGACTGTGGAAAACCACTTTTATTGAAAGGGGTTGCCCAACTTCCAAGAAATTACGAGTTTCCGAAATACCAGCAAATATCTTTTCATCCAATGTTGATGATACGTGGTGGTAATGACAAGTACACAGATCCCACTTGGCTCACCAAATTTTGTTCTTCTAGGTTGAAGCGTTCGTTTACAGTAGCAGTTTTTATTTTTAGGTTTCACACTGTTCTCTCCTATATAGATAGATGAGTTTGGAACTCTAAATCCAACATGGTTTGTAGTAGCTATTTGAAACTTGAGAAAATAAAGGAGTTCTCAGTTTTGTCTCTATAATTTGTTTCCTCTTCAAGTAGCCCTAAGCACAGACTGTGGAAAAGCACTTTCATTGAGAGGGGTTGCCAAGCTTCTAAGAAACAACGATTTTCCGAAATACCAGCAAATATTTTTTCACCCAAACTTGATGATACTTGGGGGTAATGATTAGTACACAAATACCACTTGGCTCACCAAATTTTGTTCTTCTAGGTTGAAGCGTTCGTTTACAGTAGCAGTTTTCCTTTTTAGGTTTCACTCTGTTCTCTCCTATATAGATAGATGAATTTAGAACTCTTAATCCAAATTGGTTTGTAGTAGCTCTTTGAAACTTGACAAAATAATGGAGTTCTCACTCTTGTCTCTATGGTTTCTTTCCTCTTCAAGTAGCCCTAGGCACAGACTGTGGAAAAGCACTTTCATTGAGAGGGGATGCCAAGCTTCTAGGAAACAATGAGTTTCTGAAATACCAGCAAATAAATTTTCACCCAATCTTGATCATACTTGGTGGTAATGATCAGTACAGAAATCCCACTTGCCTCACCAAATTTACTTCTTCTAGGTTGAAGCGTTCGTTTACAGTAGCAGTTTTTCTTTTTAGGTTTCACTCTCTTCTTTCCTATATAGATAGATGAATTTGGAACTCTAAATCCAACATGGTTTGTAGTAGCTGTTTGCAACTTGACAAAATAAAGGAGTTCTCAATTTTGTCTGTATGATTTGTTTCCGCTTCATGTAGCCCTAAGCAGAGACTCTGGAAAACCACTTTAATTGAAAGGGGTTGCCAAGCTTCCAAGAAATTACGAGTTTCCGAAATACCAGCAAATATTTTTTCACCCAATCTTGATGATACGTGGTGGTAATGACAAGTACACAGATCCCACATGGCTCACCAAATTTTGTTCTTCTAGGTAGAAGCGTTCGTTTACAATAGCAGTTTTCATATTTAGGTTTCACTCTGTTCTCTCCTATATAGATAGATGAATTTGGAACTCTAAATCCAACATGGTTTGTAGTAGCTCTTTGAAACTTGACAAAATAAAGGAGTTCTTAGTTTTGTCTCTATGGTTTGTTTCCTCTTCAAGTAGCCCTAGGCACAGACTGTGGAAAAGCACTTTCTTTGAGAGGGGTTGCCAAGCTTCTAAGAAACAACGAGTTTCCGAAATACCAGGAAATATATTTTCACCCAATCTTGATCATACTTGGTGGTAATGATCAGTACACAAATCCCACTTGGCTCACCAAATTTACTTCTTCAAAGTTTGAAGCATTCGTTTACAGTAGCAGTTTATATTTTTAGGTTCTACTCTGTCCTCTCCTATATAGATAGATGAATTTGGAACTCTCAATCCAATATCGTTTGTAGTAGCTATTTGAAACTTGACAAAATAAAGGAGTTCTCAGTTTTGTCTCTATGATTTGTTTCCTCTTCATGTAGCCCTAAGCAGAGACTGTTGAAAACCTATCTTATTGAAAGGGGTTGCCCAGCTTCCAAGAAATTACGAGTTTCCGAAATACCAGCAAATATTTTTTCACCCAATCTTGATGATACTTGGGGGTAATGAATAGTACACAAATCCCACTTGGCTCACCAAATTTTGTTCTTCTAGGTTGAAGCGTTCATTTACAGTAGCAGTTTTCCTTTTTAGGTTTCACTCTGTTCTCTCCTATATAGATAGATGAATTTAGAACTCTTAATCCAAAATGGTTTGTAGTAGCTCTTTGAAACTTGACAAAAAAAGGAGTTCTCACTTTTGTCTCTATGGTTTCTTTCCTCTTCAAGTAGCCCTAGGCACAGACTGTGGAAAAGCACTTTCATCAAGAGGGGATGCCAAGCTTCTAGGAAACAACGAGCTTCTGAAATACCAGCAAATAAATTTTCACACAATCTTGATCATACTTGGTGGTAATGATTAGTACAGAAATCCCACTTGGTTCACCAAATTTACTTCTTCTAGGTTGAAGCATTCGTTTACAGTAGCAGTTTTTATTTTAACGTTTTACTCTCTTCTCTCCTATATAGATAGATGAATTTGGAACTCTAAATCCAACATGGTTTGTAGTAGATGTTTGCAACTTGACAAAATAAAGGAGTTCTCAATTTTGTCTCTGATTTGTTTCCGCTTCATGTAGCCCTAAGCAGAGACTCTGGAAAACCACTTTTATTGAAAGGGGTTGTCAAGCTTCCAAGAAATTACGAGTTTCCGAAATACCACCAAATTTTTTCACCCAATCTTGATCATACTTGGTGGTAATGATCAGTACACAAATCCCACTTGGCTCTCCAAATATTGTTCTTCTAGGGTGAAGCGTTCGTTACAGTAGCAGTTTTTCTTTTTAGGTTTCAGTCTATTCTCTCCTATAGATAGATGAATTTGGAACTCTAAATCCAACATGGTTTGTAGTAGCTCTTTGAAACTTGACAAAATAAAGGAGTTCTCAGTTTTGTCTCTATGGTTTGTTTCCACTTCAAGTAGCCCTAGGCACAGACTGTGGAAAAGCACTTTCATTGAGAGGGGTGGCCAAGCTTCTAAGAAATAATGAGTTTCCGAAATACCAACAAATATTTTTTCACCCAATGTTGATGACACGTGGTGGTAATGACAAGTACACAAATCGCACTTGGCTCAACAAATTTTGTTCTTCTAGGTTGAAGCGTTCGTTTACAGTAGCAGTTTTTCTTTTTAGGTTTCACTCTGTTCTCTCCTATAAAGATAGATGAATTTGGAACTCTAAATCCAACATGGTTTGTAGTAGCTATTTAAAACTTGACAAAATAAAGGAGGTCTCAGTTTTGTTTCTATGATTTGTTTCCGCTTCATGTAGCCCTAAGCAGAGACTGTGGAAAACCACTTTTATTGAAAGGGGTTGCCAAGCTTCCAAGAAATTACGAGTATCCGAAATACCAGCAAATATTTTTTCACCCAATCTTGATGATACGTGGTGGTAATGACAAGTACACAGATCCCACTTGGCTCACCAAATTTTGTTCTTCTAGGTTGAAGCATTCGTTTACAGTAGCAGTTTTTCTTTTTAGGTTTCACTCTCTTCTCTCCTATATAGATAGATGAATTTGGAACTCTAAATCCAACATGGTTTGTAGTAGCTATTTGAAACTTGACAAAATAAAGGAGTTCTCAATTTTGTCTCTATGATTTGTTTCCACTTCATGTAGCCCTAAGCAGGGACTCTGGAAAACCACTTTTATTAAAAGCGGTTTCTAAGCTTCCAAGAAATTACGAGTTTCCGAAATACTAGCCAATATTTTTTCACCCAATCTTGATGATACGTGGTGGTAATAACAAGTACACAGATCCCACTTGGCTCACCAAATTTTGTTCTTCTAGGTTGAAGCGATCGTTTACAGTAGCAGTTTATATTTTTAGGTTCCCTCTGCTCTCTCCTATATAGATAGATGAATTTGGAACTCTAAATCCAACATGGTTTGTAGTAGCTATTTGAAACGTGACAAAATAAAGGAGGTCTCAGTTTTGTCTCTATGATTTGTTTCCGCTTCATGTAGCCCTAAGCCGAGACTGTGCAAAACCACTTTTATTGAAAGGGGTTGCCAAGCTTCCAAGAAATTACGTGTTTCCGAAATACCAGCAAATATTTTTTCACTAAATCTTGATGATACGTGGTGGTAATGACAAGTACACAGATCCCACTTGGCTCACCAAATTTTGTTCTTCTAGGTTGAAGCGTTCGTTTACAGTAGCAGTTTTCATATTTAGGTTTCACTCTGTTCTCTCCTATATAGATAGATGAATTTGGAACTCTAAATCCAACATGGTTTGTAGTAGCTCTTTGAAACTTGACAAAATAAAGGAGTTCTCAGTTTTGTCTCTATGGTTTGTTTCCTCTTCAAGTAGCCCTAGGCACAGACTGTGGAAAAGCACTTTCTTTGAGAGGGGTTGCCAAGCTTCTAAGAAACAACGAGTTTCCGAAATACCAGCAAATATATTTTCACCCAATCTTGATCATACTTGGTGGTAATGATCAGTACACAAATCCCACTTGGCTCACCAAATTTACTTCTTCTAGTTTGAAGCGTTCGTTTACAGTAGCAGTTTTTATTTTTAGGTTCTACTATGTTCTCTCCTATATAGATAGATGAATTTGGAACTCTCAATCCAACATCGTTTGTAGTAGCTATTTGAAACTTGACAAAATAAAGTAGTTCTCAGTTTTGTCTCTATGATTTGTTTCCGCTTCATGTAGCCCTAAGCAGAGACTGTGGAAAACCACTTTTATTGAAAGGGGTTGCCCAGCTTCCAAGAAATTAAGAGTTTCCGAAATACCAGCAAATATCTTTTCACCCAATGTTGATGATACGTGGTGGTAATGACAAGTACACAGATCCCACTTGGCTCACCAAATTTTCTTCTTCTAGGTTGAAGCGTTCGTTTACAGTAGCAGTTTTTATTTTTAGGTTTCACACTGTTCTCTCCTATATAGATAGATGAGTTTGGAACTCTAAATTAAACATGGTTTGTAGTAGCTATTTGAAACTTGACAAAATAAAGGAGTTCTCAGTTTTGTCTCTGTAATTTGTTTCCTCTTCAAGTAGCCCTAGGCACAGACTGTGGAAAAGCACTTTCATTGAGAGGGGTTGCCAAGCTTCTAAGAAACAACGATTTTCCGAAATACCAGTAAATATTTTTTCACCCAATCTTGATGATACTTGGGGGTAATGATTAGTACACAAATACCACTTGGCTCACCAAATTTTGTTCTTCTAGGTCGAAGCGTTCGTTTACAGTAGCAGTTTTCCTTTTTAGGTTTCACTCTGTTCTCTCCTATATAGATAGATGAATTTAGAACTCTTAAATCAAATTGGTTTGTATTAGCTCTTTGAAACTTGACAAAATAAAGGAGTTCTCACTTTTGTCTCTATGGTTTCTTTCCTCTACAAGTAGCCCTAGGCACAGACTGTGGAAAAGCACTTTCATTGAGAGGGGATGCCAAGCTTCTAGGAAACAACGAGTTCCTGAAATACCAGCAAATAAATTTTCACCCAATCTTGATCATACTTGGTGGTAATGATCAGTACAGAAATCCCACTTGCCTCACCAAAGTTACTTCTTCTAGGTTGAAGCGTTCGTTTACAGTAGCAGTTTTTATTTTTACGTTTCACTCTGTTCTCTCCTATATAGATAGATGAATTTGGAACTCTAAATCCAACATGGTTTGTAGTAGCTGTTTGCAACTTGACAAAATAAAGGAGTTCTCAATTTTGTCTCTATGATTTGTTTCCGCTTCATGTAGCCCTAAGCAGAGACTCTGGAAAACCACTTTAATTGAAAGGGGTTGCCAAGCTTCCAAGAAATTACGAGTTTCCGAAATACCACCAAATTTTTTTCACCCAATCTTGATCATACTTGGTTGTAATGATCAGTACACAAATCCCACTTGGTTCTTCAAATTTTGTTCTTCTAGGTTGAAGCGTTCGTTACAGTAGCAGTTTTTCTTTTTAGGTTTCACTGTATTCTCTCCTATATAGATAGATGTATTTGGAACTCTAAATCCAACATGGTTTGTAGTAGCTCTTTGAAACTTGACAAAATAAAGGAGTTCTCAGTTTTGTCTCTATGGTTTGTTTACACTTCAAGTAGCCCTAGGCACAGACTGTGGAAAAGCACTTTCATTGAGAGGGGTGGCCAAGCTTCTAAGAAATAATGAGTTTCCGAAATACCAGCAAATATTTTTTCACCCAATCTTGATGATACGTGGTGGTAATGACAACTACACAGATCCCACTTGGCTCTCCAAATTTTGTTCTTCTAGGTTGAAGCGTTCGTTTACAGTAGCAGTTTTTCTTTTTAGGTTTCACTCTGTTCTCTCCTATATAGATAGATGAATTTGGAACTCTAAATCCAACATGGTTTGTAGTAGCTATTTGAAACTTGACAAAATAAAGGAGGTCTCAGTTTTGTTTCTATGATTTGTTTCCGCTTCATGTAGCCCTAAGCAGAGACTGTGGAAAACCACTTTTATTGAAAGGGGTTGCCAAGCTTCCAAGAAATTACGAGTTTCCGAAATACCAACAAATATTTTTTCACCCAATCTTGATGATACGTGGTGGTAATGACAAGTACATAGATCCCACTTGGCTCACCAAATTTTGTTCTTCTAGGTTGAAGCGTTCGTTTACAGTAGCAGTTTTCATATTTAGGTTTCACTCTGTTCTCTCCTATATAGATAGATGAATTTGGAACTCTAAATCCAACATTGTTTGTAGTAGCTCTTTGAAACTTGACAAAATAAAGGAGTTCTCAGTTTTGTCTCTATGCTTTGTTTCCTCTTCAAGTAGCCCTAGGCACAGACTGTGGAAAAGCACTTTCTTTGAGAGGGGTTGCCAAGCTTCTAAGAAACAACGAGTTTCCGAAATACCAGGAAATATATTTTCACCCAATCTTGATCATACTTGGTGGTAATGATCAGTACACAAATCCCACTTGGCTCACCAAATTTACTTCTTCTAGTTTGAAGCGTTCGTTTACAGTAGCAGTTTTTATTTTTAGGTTCTACTCTGTCCTCTCCTATATAGATAGATGAATTTGGAACTCTCAATCCAACATCGTTTGTAGTAGCTATTTGAAACTTGACAAAATAAAGGAGTTCTCAGTTTTGTCTCTATGATTTGTTTCCGCTTCATGTAGCCCTAAGCAGAGAATGTGGAAAACCACTTTTATTGAAAGGGGTTGCCAAGCTTCCAAGAAATTACGAGTTTCCGAAATACCACCAAATTTTTTTCACCCAATCTTGATCATACTTGGTTGTAATGATCAGTACACAAATCCCACTTGGTTCTTCAAATTTTGTTCTTCTAGGTTGAAGCGTTCGTTACAGTAGCAGTTTTTCTTTTTAGGTTTCACTGTATTCTCTCCTATATAGATAGATGTATTTGGAACTCTAAATCCAACATGGTTTGTAGTAGCTCTTTGAAACTTGACAAAATAAAGGAGTTCTCAGTTTTGTCTCTATGGTTTGTTTACACTTCAAGTAGCCCTAGGCACAGACTGTGGAAAAGCACTTTCATTGAGAGGGGTGGCCAAGCTTCTAAGAAATAATGAGTTTCCGAAATACCAGCAAATATTTTTTCACCCAATCTTGATGATACGTGGTGGTAATGACAACTACACAGATCCCACTTGGCTCTCCAAATTTTGTTCTTCTAGGTTGAAGCGTTCGTTTACAGTAGCAGTTTTTCTTTTTAGGTTTCACTCTGTTCTCTCCTATATAGATAGATGAATTTGGAACTCTAAATCCAACATGGTTTGTAGTAGCTATTTGAAACTTGACAAAATAAAGGAGGTCTCAGTTTTGTTTCTATGATTTGTTTCTGCTTCATGTAGCCCTAAGCAGAGACTGTGGAAAACCACTTTTATTGAA
Organism: Callospermophilus lateralis; assembly: GCF_048772815.1. NCBI lineage: Eukaryota > Metazoa > Chordata > Mammalia > Rodentia > Sciuridae > Callospermophilus > Callospermophilus lateralis. The sequence continues at coordinate 34,677 of NW_027517124.1, read as the reverse complement.
AGGGGTTGCCAAGCTTCCAAGAAATTACGAGTTTCCGAAATACCAACAAATATTTTTTCACCCAATCTTGATGATACGTGGTGGTAATGACAAGTACATAGATCCCACTTGGCTCACCAAATTTTGTTCTTCTAGGTTGAAGCGTTCGTTTACAGTAGCAGTTTTCATATTTAGGTTTCACTCTGTTCTCTCCTATATAGATAGATGAATTTGGAACTCTAAATCCAACATTGTTTGTAGTAGCTCTTTGAAACTTGACAAAATAAAGGAGTTCTCAGTTTTGTCTCTATGCTTTGTTTCCTCTTCAAGTAGCCCTAGGCACAGACTGTGGAAAAGCACTTTCTTTGAGAGGGGTTGCCAAGCTTCTAAGAAACAACGAGTTTCCGAAATACCAGGAAATATATTTTCACCCAATCTTGATCATACTTGGTGGTAATGATCAGTACACAAATCCCACTTGGCTCACCAAATTTACTTCTTCTAGTTTGAAGCGTTCGTTTACAGTAGCAGTTTTTATTTTTAGGTTCTACTCTGTCCTCTCCTATATAGATAGATGAATTTGGAACTCTCAATCCAACATCGTTTGTAGTAGCTATTTGAAACTTGACAAAATAAAGGAGTTCTCAGTTTTGTCTCTATGATTTGTTTCCGCTTCATGTAGCCCTAAGCAGAGACTGTGGAAAACCACTTTTATTGAAAGGGGTTGCCCAGCTTCCAAGAAATTACGAGTTTCCGAAATACCAGCAAATATTTTTTCACCCAATCTTGATGATACGTGGTGGTAATAACAAGTACACAGATCCCACTTGGCTCACCAAATTTTGTTCTTCTAGGTTGAAGCGATCGTTTACAGTAACAGTTTATATTTTTAGGTTCCCTCTGCTCTCTCCTATATAGATAGATGAATTTGGAACTCTAAATCCAACATGGTTTGTAGTAGCTATTTGAAACATGACAAAATAAAGGAGGTCTCAGTTTTGTCTCTATGATTTGTTTCCGCTTCATGTAGCCCTAAGCCGAGACTGTGCAAAACCACTTTTATTGAAAGGGGTTGCCAAGCTTCCAAGAAATTACGTGTTTCCGAAATACCAGCAAATATTTTTTCACCCAATCTTGATGATACGTGGTGGTAATGACAAATACACAGATCCCACTTGGCTCACCAAATTTTGTTCTTCTAGGTTGAAGCGTTCGTTTACAGTAGCAGTTTTCCTTTTTAGGTTTCACTCTGTTCTCTCCTATATAGATAGATGAATTTGGAACTCTAGATCCAACATGGTTTGTAGTAGCTCTTTGAAACTTGACAAAATAAAGGAGTTCTCAGTTTTGTCTCTATGGTTTGTTTCCTCTTCAAGTAGCCCTAGGCACAGACTGTGGAAAAGCACTTTCTTTGAGAGGGGTTGCCAAGCTTCTAAGAAACAACGAGTTTCCGAAATACCAGCAAATATATTTTCACCCAATCTTGATCATACTTGGTGGTAATGATCAGTACACAAATCCCACTTGGCTCACCAAATTTACTTCTTCTAGTTTGAAGCGTTCGTTTACAGTAGCAGTTTTTATTTTTAGGTTCTACTCTGTCCTCTCCTATATAGATAGATGAATTTGGAACTCTCAATCCAACATCGTTTGTAGTAGCTATTTGAAACTTGACAAAATAAAGTAGTTCTCAGTTTTGTCTCTATGATTTGTTTCCGCTTCATGTAGCCCTAAGCAGAGACTGTGGAAAACCACTTTTATTGAAAGGGGTTGCCCAGCTTCCAAGAAATTACGAGTTTCCGAAATACCAGCAAATATCTTTTCACCCAATGTTGATGATACGTGGTGGTAATGACAAGTACACAGATCCCACTTGGCTCACCAAATTTTCTTCTTCTAGGTTGAAGCGTTCGTTTACAGTAGCAGTTTTTATTTTTAGGTTTCACACTGTTCTCTCCTATATAGATAGATGAGTTTGGAACTCTAAATCCAACATGGTTTGTAGTAGCTATTTGAAACTTGACAAAATAAAGGAGTTCTCAGTTTTGTCTCTATAATTTGTTTCCTCTTCAAGTAGCCCTAGGCACAGACTGTGGAAAAGCACTTTCATTGAGAGGGGTTGCCAAGCTTCTAAGAAACAACGATTTTCCGAAATACCAGTAAATATTTTTTCACCCAATCTTGATGATACTTGAAGGTAATGATTAGTACACAAATACCACTTGGCTCACCAAATTTTGTTCTTCTAGGTTGAAGCGTTCGTTTACAGTAGCAGTTTTCCTTTTTAGGTTTCACTCTGTTCTCTCCTATATAGATAGATGAATTTAGAACTCTTAAATCAAATTGGTTTGTTTTAGCTCTTTGAAACTTGACAAAATAAAGGAGTTCTCACTTTTGTCTCTATGGTTTCTTTCCTCTACAAGTAGCCCTAGGCACAGACTGTGGAAAAGCACTTTCATTGAGAGGGGATGGAAAGCTTCTATGAAACAACGAGTTTCTGAAATACCAGCAAATAAATTTTCACCCAATCTTGATCATACTTGGTGGTAATGATCAGTACAGAAATCCCACTTGCCTCACCAAATTTACTTCTTCTAGGTTGAAGCGTTCGTTTACAGTAGCAGTTTTTATTTTTACGTTTCACTCTCTTCTCTCCTATATAGATAGATGAATTTGGAACTCTAAATCCAACATGGTTTGTAGTAGCTGTTTGCAACTTGACAAAATAAAGGAGTTCTCAATTTTGTCTCTATGATTTGTTTCCGCTTCATGTAGCCCTAAGCAGAGACTCTGGAAAACCACTTTAATTGAAAGGAGTTGCCAAGCTTCCAAGAAATTACGAGTTTCCGAAATACCACCAAATTTTTTTCACCCAATCTTGATCATAGTTGGTTGTAATGAGCAGTACACAAATCCCACTTGGTTCTCCAAATTTTGTTATTCTAGGTTGAAGCGTTCGTTACAGTAGCAGTTTTTCTTTTTAGGTTTCACTCTATTCTCTCATATAGATAGATGTATTTGGAACTCTAAATCCAACATGGTTTGTAGTAGCTCTTTGAAACTTGACAAAATAAAGGAGTTCTCAGTTTTGTCTCTATGGTTTGTTTCCACTTCAAGTAGCCCTAGGCACAGACTGTGGAAAAGCACTTTCATTGAGAGGGGTGGCCAAGCTTCTAAGAAATAATGAGTTTCCGAAATACCAGCAAATATTTTTTCACCCAATGTTGATGACACGTGGTGGTAATGACAAGTACACAAATCGCACTTGGCTCACCAAATTTTGTTCTTCTAGGTTGAAGCGTTCGTTTACAGTAGCAGTTTTTCTTTTTAGGTTTCACTCTGTTCTCTCCTATAAAGATAGATGAATTTGGAACTCTAAATCCAACATGGTTTGTAGTAGCTATTTGAAACTTGACAAAATAAAGGAGTTCTCAATTTTGTCTCTATGATTTGTTTCTGCTTCATGTAGCCCTAAGCAGGGACTCTGGAAAAATACTTTTATTAAAAGCGGTTTCCAAGCTTCCAAGAAATTACGAGTTTCCAAAATACCAGCCAATATTTTTTCACCCAATCTTGATGATACGTGGTGGTAATAACAAGTACACAGATCCCACTTGGCTCACCAAATTTTGTTCTTCTAGGTTGAAGCTTTCGTCTACAGTAGCAGTTTATATTTTTAGGTTCCCTCTGCTCTATCCTATATAGATAGATGAATTTGGAACTCTAAATCCAACATGGTTTGTAGTAGCTATTTGAAACTTGACAAAATAAAGAAGGTCTCAGTTTTGTCTCTATGTTTTGTTTCCGCTTCATGTAGCCCTACGCCGAGACTGTGCAAAACCACTTTTATTGAAAGGGGTTGCCAAGCTTCCAAGAAATTACGTGTTTCCGAAATACCAGCAAATATTTTTTCACTAAATCTTGATGATACGTGGTGGTAATGACAAGTACACAGATCCCACTTGGCTCACCAAATTTTGTTCTTCTAGGTTGAAGCGCTCGTTTACAGTAGCAGTTTTCATATTTAGGTTTCACTCTGTTCTCTCCTATATAGATAGATGAATTTGGAACTCTAAATCCAACATGGTTTGTAGTAGCTCTTTGAAACTTGACAAAATAAAGGAGTTCTCAGTTTTGTCTCTATGGTTTGTTTCCTCTTCAAGTAGCCCTAGGCACAGACTGTGGAAAAGCACTTTCTTTGAGAGGGGTTGCCAAGCTTCTAAGAAACAACGAGTTTCCGAAATACCAGCAAATATATTTTCACCCAATCTTGATCATACTTGGTGGTAATGATCAGTACACAAATCCCAATTGGCTCACCAAATTTACTTCTTCTAGTTTGAAGCATTCGTTTACAGTAGCAGTTTTTATTTTTAGGTTCTACTCTGTCCTCTCCTATATAGATAGATGAATTTGGAACTCTCAATCCAACATCGTTTGTAGTAGCTATTTGAAACTTGACAAAATAAAGGAGTTCTCAGTTTTGTCTCTATGATTTGTTTCCGCTTGATGTAGCCCTAAGCAGAGACTGTGGAAAACCACTTTTATTGAAAGGGGATGCCCAGCTTCCAAGAAATTACGAGTTTCCGAAATACCAGCAAATATTTTTTTCACCCAATCTTGATGATACTTGGGGGTAATGATTACTACACAAATCCCACTTGGCTCACCAAATTTGTTCTTCTAGGTTGAAGCGTTCATTTACAGTAGCAGTTTTCCTTTTTAGGTTTCACTCTGTTCTCTCCTATATAGATAGATGAATTTAGAACTCTTAATCCAAAATGGTTTGTAGTAGCTCTTTGAAACTTGACAAAATAAAAAAGTTCTCACTTTTGTCTCTATGGTTTCTTTCCTCTTCAAGTAGCCCTAGGCACAGACTGTGGAAAAGCACTTTCATTAAGAGGGGATGCCAAGCTTCTAGGAAACAACGAGTTTCTGAAATACCAGCAAATAAATTTTCACCCAATCTTGATCATACTTGGTGGTAATGATCAGTACAGAAATCCCACTTGGTTCACCAAATTTACTTCTTCTAGGTTGAAGCGTTCGTTTACAGTAGCAGTTTTTATTTTAACGTTTAACTCTCTTCTCTCCTATATAGATAGATGAATTTGGAACTCTAAATCCAACATGGTTTGTAGTAGCCTTTTGCAACTTGACAAAATAAAGGAGTTCTGAATTTTGTCTCTATGATTTGTTTCCGCTTCATGTAGCCCTAAGCAGAGACTCTGGAAAACCACTTTTATTGAAAGGGGTTGTCAAGCTTCCAAGAAATTACGAGTTTCCGAAATACCACCAAATTTTTTTCACCCAATCTTGATCATACTTGGGGGTAATGATCAGTACACAAATCCCACTTGGCTCTCCAAATATTGTTCTTCTAGGGTGAAGCGTTCGTTACAGTAGCAGTTTTTCTTTTTAGGTTTCACTTTATTCTCTCCTATATAGATAGATGAATTTGGAACTCTAAATCCAACAGGGTTTGTAGTAGCTCTTTGAAACTTGACAAAATAAAGGAGTTCTCAGTTTTGTCTCTACGATTTGTTTCCGCTTCATGTAGCCCTAAGCAGAGGCTGTGCAAAACCACTTTTATTGAAAGGGGTTGCCCAGCTTCCAAGAAATTACGAGTTTCCGAAATACCAGCAAATATCTTTTCACCCAATGTTGATGATACGTGGTGGTAATGACAAGTACACAGATCCCACTTGGCTCACCAAATTTTGTTCTTCTAGGTTGAAGCATTTGTTTACAGTAGCAGTTTTTATTTTTAGTTTCACACTGTTCTCTCCTATATAGATAGATGCATTTGGAACTCTAAATCCAACATGGTTTGTAGTAGCTATTTGAAACTTGACAAAATAAAGGAGTTCTCAGTTTTGTCTCCATAGTATGTTTCCTCTTCAAGTAGCCGTAGGCAAAGACTGTGGAAAAGCACTTTCATTGAGAGGGGTTGCCAAGCTTCTAAGAAACAACGAGTTTCCGAAATACCAGCAAATATTTTTTCACCCAATCTTGATGATACTTGGGGGTAATGATTAGTACACAAATCCCACTTGGCTCACCAAATTTTGTTCTTCTAGGTTGAAGCGTTCGTTTACAGTAGCAGTTTTCCTTTTTAGGTTTCACTCTGTTCTCTCCTATATAGATAGATGAATTTAGAACTCTTAATCCAAATTGGTTTGTAGTAGCTCTTTGAAAGTTGACAAAATAAAGGAGTTCTCACTTTTGTCTCTATGGTTTCTTTCCTCTTCAAGTATCTCTAGGCACAGACTGTGGAAAAGCACTTTCATTGAGAGGGGATGCCAAGCTTCTAGGAAACAACGAGTTTCTGAAATACCAGCAAGTAAATTTTCACCCAATCTTGATCATACTTGGTGGTAATGATCAGTACAGAAATCCCACTTGCCTCACCAAATTTACTTCTTCTAGGTTGAAGCGTTCGTTTACAGTAGCAGTTTTTATTTTTACGTTTGACTCTGTTCTCTCCTATATAGATAGATGAATTTGGAACTCTAAATCCAACATGGTTTGTAGTAGCTGTTTGCAACTTGACAAAATAAAGGAGTTCTCAATTTTGTCTCTATGATTTGTTTCCGCTTTATGTAGCCCTAAGCAGAGACTCTGGAAAACCACTATTATTGAAAGGGGTTGCCAAGCTTCCAAGAAATTACGAGTTTCCGAAATACCACCAAATTTTTTTCACCCAATCTTGATCATACATGGTGGTAATGATCAGCACACAAATCCCACTTGGCTCTCCAAATTTGGTTCTTCTAGGTTGAAGCGTTCGTTACAGTAGCAGTTTTTCTTTTTAGGTTTCACTCTATTCTCTCCTATATAGATAGATGAATTTGGAACTCTAAATCCAACATGGTTTGTAGTAGCTCTTTGAAAGCTGACAAAATAAAGGAGTTCTCAGTTTTGTCTCTATGGGTTGTTTCCACTTCAAGTAGCCCTAGGCACAGACTGTGGAAAAGCACTTTCATTGAGAGGGGTGGCCAAGCTTCTAAGAAATAATGAGTTTCCGAAATACCAGCAAATATTTTTTCACCCAATGTTGATGACACGTGGTGGTAATGACAAGTACACAAATCGCACTTGGCTCACCAAATTTTGTTCTTCTAGGTTGAAGCGTTCGTTTACAGTAGCAGTTTTTCTTTTTAGGTTTCACTCTGTTCTCTCCTATATAGATAGATGAATTTGGAACTCTAAATCCAACATGGTTTGTAGTAGCTATTGAAACTTGACAAAATAAAGGAGTTCTCAGTTTTGTTTCTATAGTTTGTTTCCTCTTCAAGTAGCCCTAGGCACAGACTGTGGAAAAGCACTTTCATTGAGAGTGATTGCCAAGCTTCTAAGAAACAACAAGTTTCCGAAATACCAGCAAATGTTTTTTCACCCAATCTTGATGATACTTGGGGGTAATGATTAGTACTAAAATCCCACTTGGCTCACCAAATTTTGTTCTTCTAGGTTGAAGCGCTCGTTTACATAGCAGTTTTTATTTTTACGTTTCACTCTGTTCTCTCCTATATAGATAGATGAATTTGGAACTCTAAATCCACACATGGTTTGTAGTAGCTGTTTGCAACTTGACAAAATAAAGGAGTTCTCAATTTTGTCTCTATGATTTGTTTCCGCTTCATGTAGCCCTAAGCAGAGACTCTGGAAAACCACTTTTATTGAAAGGGGTTGCCAAGCTTCCAAGAAATTACGAGTTTCCGAAATACCTGCAAATGTTTCTTCACCCAATCTTGATGATACGTGGTGGTAATGACAAGTACACAGATCCCACTTGGCTCACCAAATTTTGTTCTTCTAGGTTGAAGCGTTCGTTTACAGTAGCAGTTTTTATTTTTAGGTTTCACTCTGTTCTCTTATATATAGATAGATGAATTCGGAACTCTAAATCCAACATGGTTTGTAGTAGCTCTTTGAAACTTGACAAAATAAAGGAGTTCTCAGTTTTGTCTCTATGATTTGTTTCCGCTACATGTAGCTCTAAGCAGAGATTGTGGAAAACCACTTTTATTGAAAGGGGTTTTCAATCTTCCAAGAAATTACGAGTTTCCAAAATACCAGCAAATATTTTTTCACCCAATCTTGATGATACGTGGTGGTAATGACAAGTACACAGATCCCACTTGGCTCACCAAATTTTGTCTTTCTAGGTTGAAGCGTTCGTTTACAGTAGCAATTTTTATTTTTAGGTTTCACTCTGTTCTCTGCTACATAGATAGATGAATTTGGAACTCTAAATCCAACATGGTTTGTAGTAGATCTTTGTAACTTGACAAAATAAAGGAGTTCTCAGTTTTTTTCTATGGTTTGTTTCCTCTTCATTTAGCCCTAAGCAGAGACTGTAAAAAACCACCTTATTGAAAGGGGTTCCCAAGTTTCCAAGAAATAACGCGTTTCCGAAATACCAGCAAATATTTTCTCACCCAATATTGATGGTACGTGGTGGTAATGACAACACACAGATCCCACTTGGCTCAATAAATTTTGTTCCTTTTGGTTGAAGCGTTCGTTTACAGTAGCAGTTTTTATTTTTAGGTTTCACACTGTTCTCTCCTATATAGATAGATGAATTTGGAACTCTAAATCCAGCATGGTTTGTAGTAGCTCTTTGAAACTTGACAAAATAAAGGAGTTCTCAGTTTTGTCTCTATGGTTTGTTTCCTCTTCAAGTAGCCCTAGGCACAGACTGTGGAAAAGCACTTTCATTGAGAGGGGTTGCCAACCATCTAAGAAATAATGAGTTTCCGAAATACCAGCAAATATTTTTTCACCCAATCTTGATGATACTAGGTGGTAATGATCTGTACAAAAATCCCACTTGGGTCACCAAATTTTGTTCTTCTAGGTTGAAGCGTTTGTCCACAGTAGCAGTTTTTATATTTAGGTTTCACTCTGTTCTCTCCTATATAGATAGATGAATTTGGAACTGTAAATCGAACAGGTTTGTAGTAGCTCTTTGAAACTTGACAAAATAAAGGAGTTCTCAGTTTTTTCTCTATGATTTGTTTTCGCTTCATGTAGCCCTCAGCAGAGCCTGTGGAAAACCACTTTTATTGAAAGGAAATTACGAGTTTCTGAAGTACCAGCAAATAGTGGTTTTCACCGAATGTGATGGATACTGTGGTAATGACAGGTACACAAATCACGAAAACAAACTGGCTCACCTAATTTTGTTCATTTCAAGGAGCTACTACTACCAAACGTTCGTTTACAGTAGCAGTTTTTCTTTTAGCTTTCACTCTATTCTCTAAAATATAGATAGATGAATTTGGAACTCTAACTCCAACATGGTTTGTAGTAGCTGTTTGAAACTTGACAAAATAAAGGAGTTCTCAGTTTTGTCTCTCTGGTTTGTTTCCTCTTCAAGTAGCCCTAGGCACAGACTGTGGAAAAGCACTTTCATTGAGAGGGGTTTCCAAGCTTCTAAGAAATAACGAGTTTCCGAAATACCAGCAAATATTTTTTCAACCAATCTTGATGATACTTGGTGGTAATGATCTGTACACAAATTCCACTTGGCTCACCAAATTTACTTATTCTAGGTTGAAGCGTTCGTTTACAGTAGCATTTTTTATTTTTAGGTTTCACTCTGTTCTCTCCTATATAGATAGATGAATTTGGAACTCTAAATCCAACATGGTTTGTAATAGCTCTTTGAAACTTGACAAAATAAAGGAGTTCTAAGTTTTGTCTCTATAATTTGTTTCCGGTTCATGTAGCCCTAAGCAGAGACTGTGGAAAAGCACTTTCTTTGAAAGGGTTGCCTAGCTTCCAAAAAATTACGAGTTTCCGAAATAGCAGCAAATATTTTTTCACCCAATGTTGATTATACGTGGTGGTAATGACAAGTACACAAATCCCACATGGCTCACCAAATTTTGTTCTTCTAGGTTGAAGCGTTCTTTTACAGTAGCAGTGTTTCTTTTTAGGTTTCACTCTATTCTCTCCAATAGAGATAGATGAATTTGGAACTATAATCCAACATGTTTTGTAGTAGCTCTTTGAAACTTGACAAAAAAGTAGTTCTCAGTTTTGTCTCTATGGTTTGTTTCCTCTTCAAGTAGCCCTAGGCACAGACTGGGGAAAAGCACTTTCATTGAGAGGGGTTGCCAAGCTTCTAAGAAATAATGAGTTTCCGAAATACCAGCAAATATTTTTTCACCCAATGTTGATGATACGTGGTGGTAATGACAAGTACACAAATCCCACTTGGCTCACCAAATTTTGTTCTTCTAGGTTGAAGCGTTCGTCCACAGTAGCAGTTTTTATATTTAGGTTTCACTCTGTTCTCTCCTATATAGATAGATGAATTTGGAACTCTACATCCAACATGGTTTGTAGTAGCTCTTTGAAATTTGACAAAATAAAGGAGTTCTCAGTTTTGTCTCTATGATTTGTTTCCGCTTCATGTAGCCCTAAGCAGAGACTCTGGAAAACCAAGTTTATTGAAAGGGGTTTCAAAGCTTCCAAGAAATTACGAGTTTCCGCAATACCAGCAAATATCTTTTCACCCAATGTTGATGATACGTGGTGGTAATGACAAGTACACAAATCCCACTTGGCTCACCAAATTTTGTTCTTCTAGGTTGAAGCATTCGTTTACAGTAGCAGTTTTTCTTTTTAGTTTTCACTCTATTCTCTCCAATATAGATAGATGAATTTGGAACTCTAAATCCAACATGGTTTGTAGTAGCTCTTTGAAACTTCACAAAATAAAGGAGTTCTCAGTTTTGTCTCTATGATTTGATTCCGCTTCATGTAGCCCTAAGCAGAGACTGTGGAAAAGCACTTTCATTGAAAGGGGTTGCCAAGCTTACAAGAAATTATGAGTTTCCGAAATACCAGCATATATTTTTTCACCCAATGTTGATGATACGTGGTGGAAATGACAAGTACATAAATCCTACTTGGCTCACCAAATTTACTTCTTCTAGGTTGAAGCGTTCGTTTACAGTAGCAGTTTTTATTTTTAGGTTTTACCCTGTTCTCTCCTATATAGATAGATGAATTTGGAACTCTAAATCCAACATGGTTTGTAGTAGCTCTTTGAAACTTGACAAAATAAAGGAGTTCTCAGTTTTGTCTCTATGATTTCTTTCCGCTTCATGTAGCCCTAAGCAGAGGACTGTGGAAAAGCACTTTCATTGAAATGGGTTGCCAAGTTTTCCAGAAATTACGAGTCTTCGAAATACCAGCAAATATTTTTTCACCCAATCTTTATGATACTTGGTGGTAATGATCGGTACACAAATCCCATTTAACTCACCGAATTTTGTTCTTCTAGGTTAAAGCGATCGTTTACAGTAGCAGTTTATATTTTTAGGTTCCCTCTGCTCTCTCCTATATAGATAGATGAATTTGGGACTCTAAATCCGACATGGTTTGTAGTAGCTCTTTGAAACTTGACAAAGTAAAGGCGTTCTCAATTTTGTCTCTATGATTTGTTTCCGCTTCATGTAACCCTAAGGAGAGACTCTGGAAAACCATTTTTTATTGAAAGGGGTTGAAAAGCTTCCAAGAAATTACGAGTTTTCGAAATTCCAGCAAATATTTTTTCACCCAATGTTGATGATACGTGGTGGTAATGACAAGTACACAGATCCCACTTGGCTCACCAAATTTTGTTCTTCTAGGTTGAAGCGTTCATTTACAGTAGCAGTTTTTCTTTTTAGGTTTCACTCTGTTCTCTCCTATAAAGATAGATGAATTTGGAACTCTAAATCCAACATGGTTTGTAGTAGCTCTTTGAAACTTGACAAAATAAAGGAGTTCTCAGTTTTGTCTCTATGATTTGTTTCCGATTCATGTAGCCCTAAGCAGAGACTGTGGAAAACCACTTTTATTGAAAGGGGTTTCCAAGCTTCCAAAAAATTACGAGTTTCCGAAATAGCAGCAAATATTTTTTCACCCAAAGTTGATGATTAATGGTGGTAATGACAAGTACACAAATCCCACTTGGCTCACCAAATTTTTTTCTTCTAAGTTGAAGCGTTCGTTTACTTTAGCAGTTTTTCTTTTTAGGTTTCACTCTGTTCTCTCCTATATAGATAGATGAATTTGGAACTCTATATCCAACATGGTTTGTAGTAGCTCTTTGAAACTTGAGAAAATAAAGGAGTTCTCAGTTTTGTCTCTATGATTTGTTTCTGCTTCATGTAGCCCTAAGCAGAGACTGTGGAAAAGCACTTTCATTGAAAGGGGTTGCCAAGCTTACAAGAAATTATGAGTTTCCGAAATACCAGCATATGTTTTTTCACCCAATGTTGATGATACGTGGTGGAAATGACAAGTACATAAATCCCACTTGGCTCACCAAATTTATTTCTTCTAGGTTGAAGCGTTCGTTTACAGTAGCAGTTTTTATTTTTAGGTTTTACCCTGTTCTCTCCTATATAGATAGATGAATTTGGAACTCTAAATCCAACATGGTTTGTAGTAGCTCTTTGAAACTTGACAAAATAAAGGAGTTCTCAGTTTTTTCTCTATGATTTGTTTCCGCTTAATGTAGCCCTAAGCAGAGACTGTGGAAAAGCACTTTCATTGAAATGGGTTGCCAAGTTTTCCAGAAATTACGAGTCTCCGAAATACCAGCAATTTTTTTTTCACCCAATCTTTATGATACTTGGTGGTAATGATTGGTACACAAATCCCATTTAACTCACCGAATTATGTTCTTCTAGGTTAAAGCGATCGTTTACAGTAGCAGTTTATATTTTAAGGTTCCCTCTGCTCTCTCCTATATAGATAGATGAATTTGGGACTCTAAATCCGACATGGTTTGTAGTAGCTCTTGAAACTTGACAAAGTAAAGGAGTTCTCAATTTTGTCTCTATGATTTGTTTCCGCTTCATGTAACCCTAAGGAGAGACTCTGGAAAACCATTTTTTATTGAAAGGGGTTGCCAAGCTTCCAAGAAATTACGAGTTTTCGAAATTCCAGCAAATATTTTCTCACCCAATGTTGATGATACGTGGTGGTAATGACAAGCACACAAATCCCACATGGCTCACCAAATTATGTTCTTCTAGTTTGAAGCGATCGTTTACAGTAGCAGTTTTTCTTTTTAGGTTTCACTCTGTTCTCTCCTGTATAGATAGATGAATTTGGAACTCTAAATCCAACATGGTTTGTAGTAGCTCTTTGAAACTTGACAAAATAAAGGAGTTCTCAGTTTTTTCTCTATGATTTGTTTCCGCTTAATGTAGCCCTAAGCAGAGACTGTGGAAAAGCACTTTCATTGAAATGGGTTGCCAAGTTTTCCAGAAATTACGAGTCTCCGAAATACCAGCAATTTTTTTTTCACCCAATCTTTATGATACTTGGTGGTAATGATTGGTACACAAATCCCATTTAACTCACCGAATTATGTTCTTCTAGGTTAAAGCGATCGTTTACAGTAGCAGTTTATATTTTAAGGTTCCCTCTGCTCTCTCCTATATAGATAGATGAATTTGGGACTCTAAATCCGACATGGTTTGTAGTAGCTCTTTGAAACTTGACAAAGTAAAGGAGTTCTCAATTTTGTCTCTATGATTTGTTTCCGCTTCATGTAACCCTAAGGAGAGACTCTGGAAAACCATTTTTTATTGAAAGGGGTTGCCAAGCTTCCAAGAAATTACGAGTTTTCGAAATTCCAGCAAATATTTTTTCACCCAATGTTGATGATACGTGGTGGTAATGACAAGTACACAGATCCGACATGGCTCACCATATTATGTTCTTCTAGGTTGAAGAGATCGTTTACAGTAGCAGTTTTTCTTTTTAGGTTTCACTCTGTTCTCTCCTATATAGATAGATGAATTTGGAACCCTAAATCCAAAATGGTTTGTAGTAGCTCTTTGAAACTTGACAAAATAAAGGAGTTCTCAGTTTTGTCTCTATGATTTGTTTCCAATTCATGTAGCCCTAAGCAGAGACTGTGGAAAACCACTTTTATTGAAAGGGGTTTCCAAGCTTCCAAAAAATTACGAGTTTCCGAAATAGCAGCAAATATTTTTTCACCCAAAGTTGATGATACGTGGTGGTAATGACAAGTACACAAATCCCACTTGGCTCACCAAATTTTGTTCTTCTAAGTTGAAGCGTTCGTTTACAGTAGCAGTTTTTCTTTTTAGGTTTCACTCTGTTCTCTCTTATATAGATAGATGAATTTGGAACTCTATATCCAACATGGTTTGTAGTAGCTCTTTGAAACTTGAGAAAATAAAGGATTTCTCAGTTTTGTCTCTATGATTTGTTTCCGCTTCATGTAGCCCTAAGCAGAGACTGTGGAAAAGCACTTTCATTGAAAGCGGTTGCCAAGCTTACAAGAAATTATGAGTTTCCGAAATACCAGCATATATTTTTTCACCCAATGTTGATGATACGTGGTGGAAATGACAAGTACATAAATCCCACTTGGCTCTCCAAATTTACTTCTTCTAGGTTGAAGCGTTCGTTTACAGTAGCAGTTTTTATTTTTAGGTTTTACCCTGTTCTCTCCTATATAGATAGATGAATTTGGAACTCTAAATCCAACATGGTTTGTAGTAGCTCTTTGAAACTTGACAAAATAAAGGAGTTCTCAGTTTTTTCTCTATGTTTTGTTTCCACTTCATGTAGCCCTAAGCAGAGACTGTGGAAAAGAACTTTCATTGAAATGGGTTGCCTAGTTTTCCAGAAATTACGAGTCTCCGAAATACCAGCAAATATTTTTTCACCCAATCTTTATGATACTTGGTGGTTATGATCGGTACACAAATCTCATTGAACTCACCGAATTTTGTTCTTCCAGGTTAAAGCGATCGTTTACAGTAGCAGTTTATATTTTTAGGTTCCCTCTGCTCTCTCCTATATAGATAGATGAATTTGGGACTCTAAATCCGACATGGTTTGTAGTAGCTCTTTGAAACTTGACAAAGTAAAGGAGTTCTCAATTTTGTCTCTATGATTTGTTTCCGATTCATGTAACCCTAAGGAGAGACTCTGGAAAACCATTTTTTATTGAAAGGGGTTGCCAAGCTTCCAAAAAATTACGAGTTTTCGAAATTCCAGGAAATATTTTCTCACCCAATGTTGATGATACGTGGTGGTAATGACAAGTACACAAATCCCACATGGCTCACCAAATTATGTTCTACTAGGTTGAAGCGTTCGTTTACAGTAGCAGTTTTTCTTTTTAGGTTTCACTCTGTTCTCTCCTATATAGATAGATGAATTTGGAACTCTAAATCCAACATGGTTTGTAGTAGCTCTTTGAAACTTGACAAAATAAAGGAGTTCTCAGTTTTGTCTCTATGATTTGTTTCCGATTCATGTAGCCCTAAGCAGAGACTGTGGAAAACCACTTTTATTGAAAGGGGTTTCCAAGCTTCTAAAAAATTACGAGTTTCCGAAATAGCAGCAAATATTTTTTCACCCAAAGTTGATGATACGTGGTGGTAATGACAAGTACACAAATCCCACTTGGCTCACCAAATTTTGTTCTTCTAAGTTGAAGCGTTTGTTTACAGTAGCAGTTTTTCTTTTTAGGTTTCACTCTGTTCTCTCCTATATAGATAGATGAATTTGGAACTCTATATCCAACATGGTTTGTAGTAGCTCTTTGAAACTTGAGAAAATAAAGGAGTTCTCAGTTTTGTCTCTATGATTTGTTTCCGCTTCATGTAGCCCTAAGCAGAGACTGTGGAAAAGCACGTTCATTGAAATGGGTTGCCAAGTTTTCCAGAAATTACGAGTCTCCGAGATACCAGCAAATTTTTTTTCACCCAATCTTTATGATACTTGGTGATAATGATTGGTACACAAATCCCATTTAACTCACCGAATTATGTTCCTCTAAGTTAAAGCGATCGTTTACAGTAGCAGTTTATATTTTTAGGTTCCCTCTGCTCTCTCCTATATAGATAGATGAATTTGGGACTCTAAATCCGACATGGTTTGTAGTAGCTCTTTGAAACTTGACAAAGTAAAGGAGTTCTCAATTTTGTCTCTATGATTTGTTTCTGCTACATGTAACCCTAAGGAGAGACTCTGGAAAACCATTTTTTATTGAAAGGGGTTGCCAAGCTTCCAGGAAATTACGAGTTTTCGAAATTCCAGCAAATATTTTTTCACCCAATGTTGATGATACGTGGTGGTAATGACAAGTACACAGATCCCACTTGGCTCACCAAATTTTGTTCTTCTAGGTTGAAGCGTTCGTTTACCTTAGCAGTTTTTCTTTTTAGGTTTCACTCTGTTCTCTCCTATATAGATAGATGAATTTGGAACTCTAAATCCAACATGGTTTGTAGTAGCTCTTTGAAACTTGACAAAATAAAGGAGTTCTCAGTTTTGTCTCTATGATTTGTTTCCGCTTCATGTAGCCCTAAGCAGAGACTGTGGAAAAGCACTTTCATTGAAAGGGGTTGCCAAGCTTACAAGAAATTATGAGTTTCCGAAATACCAGCATATATTTTTTCACCCAATGTTGATGATACGTGGTGGAAATGACAAGTACATAAATCCCACTTGGCTCACCAAATTTACTTCTTCTAGGTTGAAGCGTTCGTTTACAGTAGCAGTTTTTATTTTTAGGTTTTACTCTGTTCTCTCCTATATAGATAGATAAATTTGGAACTCTAAATCCAACATGGTTTGTAGTAGCTCTTTGAAACTTGACAAAATAAAGGAGTTCTCAGTTTTGTCTCTATGATTTGTTTCCGCTTCATGTAGCCCTAAGCAGAGACTGTGGAAAAGCACTTTCATTGAAATGGGTTGCAAAGTTTTCCAGAAATTACGAGTCTCCGAAATACCAGCAAATTTTTTTTCACCCAATCTTTATGATACTTGGTGGTAATGATTGGTACACAAATCCCATTTAACTCACCGAATTATGTTCTTCTAAGTTAAAGCGATCGTTTACAGTAGCAGTTTATATTTTTAGGTTCCCTCTGCTCTCTCCTATATAGATAGATGAATTTGGGACTCTAAATCCGACATGGTTTGTAGTAGCTCTTTGAAACTTGACAAAGTAAAGGAGTTCTCAATTTTGTCTCTATGATTTGTTTCCGCTTCATGTAACCCTAAGGAGAGACTCTGGAAAACCATTTTTTATTGAAAGGGGTTGCCAAGCTTCCAAGAAATTATGAGTTTTCGAAATTCCAGCAAATATTTTCTCACCCAATGTTGATGATACGTGGTGGTAATGACAAGTACACAAATCCCACATGGCTCACCAAATTAGGTTCTTCTAGGTTGAAGCGATCGTTTACAGTAGCAGTTTTTCTTTTTAGGTTTCACTCTGTTCTCTCCTGTATAGATAGATGAATTTGGAACTCTAAATCCAACATGGTTTGTAGTAGCTCTTTGAAACTTGACAAAATAAAGGAGTTCTCAGTTTTGTCTCTATGATTTGTTTCCGATTCATGTAGCCCTAAGCAGAGACTGTGGAAAACCACTTTTATTGAAAGGGGTTTCCAAGCTTCCAAAAAATTACGAGTTTCCGAAATAGCAGCAAATATTTTTTCACCCAAAGTTGATGATACGTGGTGGTAATGACAACTACACAAATCCCACTTGGCTCACCAAATTTTGTTCTTCTAAGTTGAAGCGTTCGTTTACAGTAGCAGTTTTTCTTTTTAGGTTTCACTCTGTTCTCTCCTATATAGATAGATGAATTTGGAACTCTATATCCAACATGGTTTGTAGTAGCTCTTTGAAACTTGACAAAATAAAGGAGTTCTCAGTTTTGTCTCTATGATTTGTTTCCGCTTCATGTAGCCCTAAGCAGAGACTGTGGAAAAGCACTTTCATTGAAAGGGGTTGCCAAGCTTACAAGAAATTATGAGTTTCCGAAATACCAGCATATATTTTTTCACCCAATGTTGATGATACGTGGTGGAAATGACAAGTACATAAATCCCACTTGGCTCACCAAATTTACTTCTTCTAGGTTGAAGCGTTCGTTTACAGTAGCAGTTTTTATTTTTAGGTTTTACCCTGTTTTCTTCTATATAGATAGATAAATTTGGAACTCTAAATCCAACATGGTTTGTAGTAGCTCTTTGAAACTTGACAAAATAAAGGAGTTCTCAGTTTTGTCTCTATGATAGGTTTCCGCTTCATGTAGCCCTAAGCAGAGACTGTGGAAAAGCACTTTCATTGAAATGGGTTGCCAAGTTTTCCAGAAATTACGAGTCTCCGAAATACCAGCAAATATTTTTTCACCCAATCTTTATGATACTTGGTGGTAATGATCGGTACACAAATCCCATTTAACTCACCGAATTTTGTTCTTCTAGTTTAAAGCAATCGTTTACAGTAGCAGTTTATATTTTTAGGTTCCCTCTGCTCTCTCCTATATAGATAGATGAATTTGGGACTCTAAATCCGACATGGTTTGTAGTAGCTCTTTGAAACTTGACAAAGTAAAGGAGTTCTCAATTTTGTCTCTATGATTTGTTTCCGCTTAATGTAACCCTAAGGAGAGTCTCTGGAAAAGCATTTTTTATTGAAAGGGGTTGACAAGCTTCCAAGAAATTACGAGTTTTCGAAATTCCAGCAAATATTTTTTCACCCAATGTTGATGATACGTGGTGGTAATGACAAGTACACAGATCCCACTTGGCTCACCAAGTTTTGTTCTTCTAGGTTGAAGCGTTCGTTTACAGTAGCAGTTTTTCTTTTTAGATTTCACTCTGTTCTCTCCTATATAGATAGATGAATTTGGAACTCTAAATCCAACATGGTTTGTAGTAGCTCTTTGAAACTTGACAAAAAAAGTAGTTCTCAGTTTTGTCTCTATGGTTTGTTTTTTCTTCAAGTAGCCCTAGGCACAGACTAGGGAAAAGCACTTTCATTGAGAGGGGTTTCCAAGCTTCTAAGAAATAACGAGTTTGCGAAATACCAGCAAATATTTTTTCACCTAATCTTGATGATACTTGGTGGTAATGACAAGTACACAAATCCCACTTGGCTCACCAAATTTTGTTCTTCTAGGTTGAAGCGTTCGTTTACAGTAGCAGTTTTTCTTTTTAGGTTTCACTCTATTCTCTCCTATATAGATAGATGAATTTGGAACTCTATATCCAACATGGTTTGTAGTAGCTCTTTGAAACTTGACAAAATAAAGGAGTTCTCAGTTTGGTCTCTATGATTTGTTTACACTTCATGTAGCCCTAAGCAGAGACTGTGGAAATCCACTTTTATTGAAAGGGGTTGCCAAGCTTCCAAGAAATTACGTGTTTCCGAAAAACCAGCAAATATTTTTTCAACCAATCTTGATGATACATTGTGGTAATGACAAGTACACAGATCCCACTTGGCTCACCAAATTTTGTTCTTCTAGGTTGAAGCGTTCGTTTACAGTAGCAGTTTTTATTTTTAGGTTTCACTCTGTTCTCTCCTATATAGATAGATGAATTTGGAACTCTAAATCCAACATGGTTTGTAGTAGCTCTTTGAAACTTGACAAAATAAAGGAGTTCTCAGTTTTGTCTCTATGATTTGATTCCGCTTCATGTAGCCCTAAGCAGAGACTGTGTAATTCACTTTCATTGAAAGGGAAGGCCAAGCTTCCCAGAAATTATGAGTCTCCGAAATACCAGCAAATATTTTTTTACCCAATCTTGATGATGCGTGGTGGTAATGACAAGTACACAAATCCCACTTGGCTCACCAAATTTACTTCTTCTAGGTTGAAGCATTCGTTTACAGTAGCAGTTTTTCTTTTTACGTTTCACTCTGTTCTCTCCTATATATATAGATGAATTTGGAACTCTAAATCCAACATGGTTTGTAGTAGCTCTTTGTTACTTGAAAAAATAAAGAGTTCTCAGTTTTGTCTCTATGGTTTGTTTCCTCTTCAAGTATCCCTAGGCACAGACTGTGGAAAAGTAATTTCATTGAGAGGGGTTGCCAAGCTTCTAAGAAATAACGAGTTTCCGAAATACCAGCAAATATTTTTTTCATCCAATCTTGATGATGCTTGGTGGTAATGATTGGTACACAAATCCCATTTGTCTCACCAAATTTTGTTCTTCTAAGTTAAAGCGATCGTTTACAGTAGCAGTTTATATTTTTAGGTTCCCTCTGCTCTCTCCTATATAGATAGATGAATTTGGAACTCTAAATCCAACATGGTTTGTAGTAGCTCTTTGAAACGTGACAAAGTAAAGGAGTTCTCAATTTTGTCTCTATGATTTGTTTCCGCTTCATGTAGCCCTAAGCAGAGACTCTGGAAAACCATTTTTTCTTGAAAGGGGTTGCCAAGCTTCCAAGAAATTACGAGTTTTCGAAATTCCAGCAAATATTTTTTGACCCAATGTTGATTATACGTGGTGGTAATGACAAGTACACAAATGCCACTTGGCTCACCAAATTTTGTTCTTCTAGGTTGAAGCGATCGTTTACAGTAGCAGTTTATATTTTTAGGTTCCCTCTGCTCTCTCCTATATAGATAGATGAATTTGGGACTCTAAATCCGACATGGTTTGTAGTAGCTCTTTGAAACTTGACAAAGTAAAAAAGTTCTCAATTTTGTCTCTATGATTTGTTTCCGCTTCATGTAACCCTAAGGAGAGACTCTGGAAAACCATTTTTTATTGAAAGGGGTTGCCAAGCTTCCAAGAAATTACGAGTTTTCGAAATTCCAGCAAATATTTTCTCACCCAATGTTGATGATACGTGGTGGTAATGACAAGTACACAGATCCCACATGGCTCACCATATTATGTTCTTCTAGGTTGAAGCGATCGTTTACAGTAGCAGTTTTTCTTTTTAGGTTTCACTCTGTTCTCTCCTATATAGATAGATGAATTTGGAACCCTAAATCCAAAATGGTTTGTAGTAGCTCTTTGAAACTTGACAAAATAAAGGAGTTCTCAGTTTTGTCTCTATGATTTGTTTCCAATTCATGTAGCGCTAAGCAGAGACTGTGGAAAACCACTTTTATTGAAAGGGGTTTCCAAGCTTCCAAAAAATTACGAGTTTCCGAAATAGCAGCAAATATTTTTTCACCCAAAGTTGATGATACGTGGTGGTAATGACAAGTACACAAATCCCACTTGGCTCACCAAATTTTGTTCTTCTAAGTTGAAGCGTTCGTTTACAGTAGCAGTTTTTGTTTTTAGTTTTCACTCTGTTCTCTCCTATATAGATAGATGAATTTGGAACTCTATATCCAACATGGTTTGTAGTAGCTCTTTGAAACTTGAGAAAATAAAGGAGTTCTCAGTTTTGTCTCTATGATTTGTTTCCGCTTCATGTAGCCCAAAGCAGAGACTGTGGAAAAGCACTTTCATTGAAAGGGGTTGCCAAGCTTACAAGAAATTATGAGTTTCCGAAATACCAGCATATATTTTTTCACCCAATGTTGATGATACGTGGTGGAAATGACAAGTACATAAATCCCACTTGGCTCACCAAATTTACTTCTTCTAGGTTGAAGCGTTCGTTTACAGTAGCAGTTTTTATTTTTAGGTTTTACCCTTTTCTCTCCTATATAGATAGATGAATTTGGAACTCTAAATCCAACATGGTTTGTAGTAGCTCTTTGAAACTTGACAAAATAAAGGAGTTCTCAGTTTTGTCTCTATGATTTGTTTCCGCTTCATGTAGCCCTAAGGAGAGACTGTGGAAAAGCACTTTCATTGAAATGGGTTGCCAAGTTTTCCAGAAATTACGAGTCTCCGAAATACCAGCAAATATTTTTTCACCCAATCTTTATGATACTTGGTGGTAATGATCGGTACACAAATCCCATTTAACTCACCGAATTATGTTCTTCTAGGTTAAAGCGATCGTTTACAGTAGCACTTTATATTTTTAGGTTCCCTCTGCTCTCTCCTATATAGATAGATGAATTTGGGACTCTAAATCCGACATGGTTTGTAGTAGCTCTTTGAAACTTGACAAAGTAAAGGAGTTCTCAATTTTGTCTCTATGATTTTTTTCCGCTTCATGTAACCTTAAGGAGAGACTCTGGAAAAACATTTTTTATTGAAAGGGGTTGCCAAGCTTCCAAGAAATTACAAGTTTTCGAAATTCCAGCAAATATTTTTTCACCCAGTGTTGATGATACGTGGTGGTAATGACAAGTACACAGATCCCACATGGCTCACCAAATTAGGTTCTTCTAGGTTGAAGCGATCGTTTACAGTAGCAGTTTTTCTTTTTAGGTTTCACTCTGTTCTCTCCTATATAGATAGATGAATTTGGAACTCTAAATCTAACATGGTTTGTAGTAGCTCTTTGAAACTTGACAAAAAAAGTAGTTCTCAGTTTTGTCTCTATGGTTTGTTTCCTCTTCAAGTAGCCCTAGGCACAGACTGGGGAAAAGCACTTTCATTGAGAGGGGTTTCCAAGCTTCTAAGAAATAACGAGTTTGCGAAATACCAGCAAATATTTTTTCACCTAATCTTGATGATACTTCTTGGTAATGACAAGTACACAAATCCCACTTGGCTCACCAAATTTTGTTCTTCTACGTTGAAGCGTTCGTTTACAGTAGCAGTTTTTCTTTTTAGGTTTCACTCTATTCTCTCCTATATAGATAGATGAATTTGGAACTCTATATCCAACATGGTTTGTAGTAGCTCTTTGAAACTTGACAAAATAAAGGAGTTCTCAGTTTGGTCTCTATGATTTGTTTACACTTCATGTAGCCCTAAGCAGAGACTGTGGAAATCCACTTTTATTGAAAGGGGTTGCCAAGCTTCCAAGAAATTACGTGTTTCCGAAAAACCAGCAAATATTTTTTCAACCAATCTTGATGATACATTTTGGTAATGACAAGTACACAGATCCCACTTGGCTCACCAAATTTTGTTCTTCTAGGTTGAAGCATTCGTTTACAGTAGCAGTTTTTATTTTTAGGTTTCACTCTGTTCTCTCCTATATAGATAGATGAATTTGGAACTCTAAATCCAACATGGTTTGTAGTAGCTCTTTGAAACTTGACAAAATAAAGGAGTTCTCAGTTTTGTCTCTATGATTTGATTCCGCTTCATGTAGCCCTAAGCAGAGACTGTGTAATTCACTTTCATTGAAAGGGATTGCCAAGCTTCCCAGAAATTATGAGTCTCCGAAATACCAGCAAATATTTTTGTACCCAATCTTGATGATGCGTGGTGGTAATGACAAGTACACAAATCCCACTTGGCTCACCAAATTTACTTCTTCTAGGTTGAAGCATTCGTTTACAGTAGCAGTTTTTCTTTTTACGTTTCACTCTGTTCTCTCCTATATAGATAGATAAATTCGGAACTCTAAATCCAACATGGTTTGTAGTAGCTCTTTGTTACTTGACAAAATAAAGAGTTCTCAGTTTTGTCTCTATGGTTTGTTTCCTCTTCAAGTATCCCTAGGCACAGACTGTGGAAAAGCAATTTCATTGAGAGGGGTTGCCAAGCTTCTAAGAAATAACGAGTTTCCGAAATACCAGCAAATATTTTTTTCACCCAATCTTGATGATACTTGGTGGTAATGATTGGTACACAAATCCCATTTGTCTCACCAAATTTTGTTCTTCTAGGTTAAAGCGATCGTTTACAGTAGCAGTTTATATTTTTAGGTACCCTCTGCTCTCTCCTATATAGATAGATGAATTTGGAACTCTAAATCCCACATGGTTTGTAGTAGCTCTTTGAAACTTGACAAAGTAAAGGAGTTCTCAATTTTGTCTCCTGATTTGTTTCCGCTTCATGTAGCCCTAAGCAGAGACTCTGGAAAACCATTTTTTCTTGAAAGGGGTTGCCAAGCTTCCAAGAAATTAAGAGTTTTCGAAATTCCAGCAAATATTTTTGACCCAATGTTGATTATACGTGGTGGTAATGACAAGTACACAAATCCCACTTGGCTCACCAAATTTTGTTCTTCTAAGTTGAAGCGATCGTTTACAGTAGCAGTTTATATTTTTAGTTTCCCTCTGCTCTCTCCTATATAGATAGATGAATTTGGGACTCTAAATCCGACATGGTTTGTAGTAGCTCTTTGAAACTTGACAAAGTAAAAAAGTTCTCAATTTTGTCTCTATGATTTGTTTCCGCTTCATGTAGCCCTAAGCAGAGACTGTGGAAAAGCACTTTCATTGAAATGGGTTGCCAAGTTTTCCAGAAATTACGAGTCTCCGAAATACCAGCAAATATTTTTTCACCCAATCTTTATGATACTTGGTGGTAATGATCGGTACACAAATCCCATTTAACTCATCGAATTATGTTCTTCTAGGTTAAAGCGATCGTTTACAGTAGCAGTTTATATTTTTAGGTTCCCTCTGCTCTCTCCTATATAGATAGATGAATTTGGGACTCTAAATCCGACATGGTTTGTAGTAGCTCTTTGAAACTTGACAAAGTAAAGGAGTTCTCAATTTTGTCTCTATGATTTGTTTCCGCTTCATGTAACCTTAAGGAGAGACTCTGGAAAAACATTTTTTATTGAAAGGGGTTGCCAAGCTTCCAAGAAATTACAAGTTTTCGAAATTCCAGCAAATATTTTTTCACCCAGTGTTGATGATACGTGGTGGTAATGACAAGTACACAGATCCCACATGGCTCACCAAATTAGGTTCTTCTAGGTTGAAGCGATCGTTTACAGTAGCAGTTTTTCTTTTTAGGTTTCACTCTGTTCTCTCCTATATAGATAGATGAATTTGGAACTCTAAATCTAACATGGTTTGTAGTAGCTCTTTGAAACTTGACAAAAAAAGTAGTTCTCAGTTTTGTCTCTATGGTTTGTTTCCTCTTCAAGTAGCCCTAGGCACAGTCTGGGGAAAAGCACTTTCATTGAGAGGGGTTGCCAAGCTTCTAAGAAACAACGAGTTTCCGAAATACCAGCAAATATTTTTTCACCTAATCTTGATGATACTTGGTGGTAATGACAAGTACACAAATCCCACTTGGCTCACCAAATTTTGTTCTTCTAGGTTGAAGCGTTCGTTTACAGTAGCAGTTTTTCTTTTTAGGTTTCACTCTGTTCTCTCCTATATAGATAGATGAATTTGGAACTCTATATCCAACATGGTTTGTAGTAGCTCTTTGAAACTTGACAAAATAAAGGAGTTCTCAGTTTTGTCTCTATGATTTGTTTCCACTTCATGTAGCCCTAAGCAGAGACTGTGGAAATCCACTTTTATTGAAAGGGGTTGCCAAGCTTCCAAGAAATTACGTGTTTCTGAAAAACCAGCAAATATTTTTTCAACCAATCTTGATGATACATTGTGGTAATGACAAGTACACAGATCCCACTTGGCTCACCAAATTTTGTTCTTCTAGGTTGAAGCGTTCGTTTACAGTAACAGTTTTTATTTTTAGGTTCACTCTGCTCTCTCCTATATAGATAGATGAATTTGGAACTCTAAATCCAACATGGTTTGTAGTTGCTCTTTGAAACTTGACAAAGTAAAGGAGTTCTCAGTATTGTCTCTATGGTTTGTTTCCTCTTCAAGTAGCCCTACGCAGCGACTGAGGAAAAGCACTTTCATTGAAAGGGGTTGCCAAGCTTCTAAGAAATAAAGAGTTTCCGAAATAAAAGCAAATATATTTTCACAAAATCTTGATGACGCTTGGTGTTAATGATCGGTACACAAATTTCACTTGGCTCACCAAATTTTGTTCTTCTAGGTTGAAGCGTTCTTTTACAGTAGCAGTTTTTATTTTTAGGTTTCACTTGTTCTCTCCTATATAGGTAGATGAATTTGGAACTCTAAATCCAACATGGTTTGTAGTAGCTCTTTGAAACTTGACAAAATAAAGGAGTTCTCAGTTTTGTCTCTATGGTTTGTTTCCTCTTCAAGTACCCCTAGGCACAGACTGTGCAAAAAGCACTTACATTGAGAGGTGTTGGCAAACTTCTAACAAATAACGAGTTTCCGAAATACCAGCAAATATTTTTTCACCCACACTTGATGATACGTGTTGTTAATGACAAGTACACAAATCCCACTTGGTTCACCAAAATTTGTTCTTCTAGGTTGAAGCGTACGTTTGCAGTAGCAGTTTTTATTTACAGGTTTCACTCTGTTCTCTCTTATATAGATAGATGAATTTGGAACTCTAAATCCAACATGGTGTGTACTAGCTCTTAGAAATTTGACAAAATAAAGGAGTTCTCAGTTTTATCTCTATGGTTTGTTTCCTCTTCAAGGAGCCCTAGGCACACACTGTGGAAAAGCACTTTCATTGAAAGGGGTTGCCAAGACTCCAGGAAATAACGAGTTTCCGAAATACCAGCAAATATTTTATCACCTACTCTTGATAATACGTGGTGGTAATGACAAGTACACAAATCCCACTTGGCTCAACAAATTTTGTTCTTCTAGGTTGAAGCGTTCGTTTACAGTAGCAGTTTTTATTTTTAGGTTTCACTCTGTTCTCTCCTATATCGATAGATGAATTTGGAAGTTTAAATCCAACATGGTGTCTAGAAGCTCTTTGAAAATTGACAAAATATAGGAGTTCTCAGTTTTGTCTCTATGGTTTGTTTCCTCTTCAAGTTGCCCTAGGCACAGATTGTGGAAAAGCACTTTCATTGAGAGGGGTTGCCAAGCTTCTAAGAAATAAAGAGTTTCCGAAATACCAGCAAATATTTTTTCACCCAATCTTGATGATACTTGTTGGTAATGATCGGTACACAAATCCCACATGACTCACCAAATTTGTTCTTCTAGTTTGAAGCGTTCATTTACAGTAGCAGTTTATATTTTTAGGTTCCCTCTGTTCTCTGCTATATAGATAGATGCATTTGGAACTCTAAATCCAAAATCGTGTGTAATAGCTCTTTGAAACTTCAGAAAATAAAGGAGTTCTCTCAGTTTTTTCTCTATGATTTGTTTCCACTTCATGTAGCCCTAAGCAGTGACTGTGGAAAAGCACTTTCATTGAAAAGGGTTGCCAAGCTTCCAAGAAATAAAGAGTTTCCGAAATACAAGCAAATATTTTTTCACCCAATCTTGATGATACTTGGTGGTAATGATCAGTTCACAAATCCTACTTGGCTCACCAAATTTTCTTCTTCTAGGTTGAAGCGTTCGTTTACAGTAGCAGTTTTTATTTTTAGGTTTCACTCTGTTCTCTTCTATATAGATAGATGAATTTGGAACTCTAAATCCATCATGGTTTGTAGTAGAACTTTGTAACTTGACAAAATGAAGGAGTTCTCAGTTTTGTCTCTATGGTTTGTTTCCTCTTCAAATAGCCCTAGGTACAGACTGTGGAAAAGCACTTTCATTGAGAGGGGTTGCCAAGCTTCTAAGAAATAACGACTTTCCGAAATACCAGCAAATATTTTTTCACCCAATCTTGATCATACTTGTTGGTAGAGATCGGTACACAAATCCCACTTGACTCACCAAATTTTGTTCTTCTAGGTTGAAGCGTTCGTTTACAGTAGCAGTTTATATTTTGAGGTTCCCTCTGTTCTCTCCTATATAGATAGATGATTTTGGAACTCTAAATCCAACATGGTTTGTAGTAGCTCTTTGAAACTTGACAAAATAAAGGAGTTCTCAGTTTTGTCTCTATGATTTGTTTCCACTTCATGTAGCCCTAGGCACAGACTGTGGAAAAGCACTTTCATTGAGAGGGGATGCCAACGTTCTAAGAAATAACGAGTTTCCGAAATACCAGCAAATATTTTTTCACCCAATCTCGATGATACGTGGTGGTAATGATCAGTTCACAAATCCCACTTAGTTCACCAAATTTTCTTCTTTTAGGTTGAAGCGTTCGTTTACAGTAGCAGTTTTTATTTTTGGTTTCCCTCTGTTCTCTCCTATATAGATAGATGAATTTGGAACTCTAAATCCAACATGGTTTGTAGTAGCTCTATGAAACTTAACAAAATAAAGGAGTTCTCAGTTTTGTCTCTATGGTTTGTTTCCTCTTCACGTAGCCCTAGGAACAGACTGTGGAAAAGCAATTTCATTGAGAGGGGTTGCCAAACTTCTAAGAAATAACAAGTTTCCGAAATGCCTGCAAATATTTTTTCACCCAATCTTGATGATACTTGGTGGTAATGATCGGTACACAAATCCCACTTGACTCACCAAATTTTGTTCTTCTAGGTTGAAGCCTTCGTTTACAGTAGCAGTTTATAATTTTAGGTTCCCTCTGTTCTTTCCTATATAGACAGATGAATTTGGAACTCTAAATCCAACATGGTGTGTAATAGCTCTTTGAAACTTGACCAAATAAAGGAGTTCTCACTTTTGTCTCCATGATTTGTTTCCGCTACATGTAGCCCTAAGCAGAGACTGTGGAAAACCACTTTCATTGAGAGTGGTTGCCAAGCTTCTAAGAAGTAACGAGTTTCCGAAATGCCAGCAAATATTTTTTCACCCAATCTTGAGGATACTTCTTGGTAATGATCAGTACACAAATCCCACTTTGGTCACCAAATTTTGTTCTTCTGGGTTGAAGCGTTCGTCTACAGTTGCAGTTTTTATTTTTAGGTGTTACATTGTTCTCTCCTATATATAGACGAATTTGGAACTCTAAATACAACATGGTTTGTAGTAGCTCTTTGAAACTTGACAAAATAATGGAGTTCTCAGTTTTGCCTCTATGGTTTGTTTCCGCTTCATGTAGCCCTAAGCAGAGACTGTGGAAAAGCACTTTCATTGAAAGGGGTTGCCAAGCTTCCAAGAAATTACGAGTTTCCGAAATACCAGCAAATATTTTTTGACCCAATGTTGGTGATACGTGGTGGTAATGACAAGTAAACAGATCCCACTTGGCTCACCAAATTTTGTTCTTCTATGTTGAAGCGTTAGTTTACAGTAGCAGTTTTATTTTTAGGTTTCACTCTGTTCTCTCCTATATAGATGATGAATTTGGAACTCTAAATCCAACATGGTTTGTAGTAGCACTTTGAAAATTGACAAAATAAAGGAGTTCTATGTTTTGCCTCTATGGTTTGTTTCCTCTTCAAGTAGCCCTAGGCACAGACTGTGGAAAAGCACGTTAATTGAGAGGGATTGCCAAGCTTCTAAGAAATAACGAGTTTCCGAAATACCAGCAAATATTTTTTCAACCTAACTTCATGATACTTGGTGGTAATGATCACTACACAAATCCCACTTGGCTCACCAAATTTTGTTCTTCTAGGTTGAAGCGTTCGTTTACAGTAGCAGTTTTTATTTTTAGGTTCCCTCCGTTCTCTCCTATGTAGATAGATGAATTTGAAACACTAAATCCAAAATGGTGTGTAACAGCTTTTTGAAACTTAACAAATTAAGGAGTTCTCAGTTTTGTCTCTATGGTTTGTTTCCTATTCATGTAGCCCAAGGCACATACTGTGGAATAGCCCTTACATTGAGAGGGGTTGCCAAACTTCTAAGAAATAACGAGTTTCCGAAATACCAGCAAATATTTTTTCAACCAATCTTCATGATACTTGGTGGTAATGATCACTACACAAATCCCACTTGGCTCACCAAATTTTGTTCTTCTAGGTTGAAGCGTTCGTCTACAGTAGCAGTTTTTATTTTTAGGTTTCACTTTCTTCTCTCCTATATAGATAGATGAGTTGGAACTCTAAATACAAAATGGTTTGTAGTAGCATTTTGAAACTTGACAAAATAATGGAGTTCTCAGTTTTGTCTCTATGGTTTGTTTCCTCTTCAAGTAGCCCTAGGCACGTACTGTTGAAAAGCACTTTCATTGAGAGGGTTGCCACACTTCTAAGAAATGACGAGTTTCCGAATACCAGCAAATATTTTGTCACCCAATCTTATGATACTTGGTGGTAATGATCAGTACACAAATCCCACTTGGCCCACCAAATTACTTCTTCTAGGTTGAAGCGTTCGTTTACAGTAGCAGTTTTTATTTTAGGTTTCACTCTGTCCTCTCCTATATAGATGATGAATTTGGAACTCTAAATCCAACATGGTGTGTAATAGCTCTTTGAAACTTGACAAAATAAAGGAGTTCTTAGTTGAGTCTCTATGATTGTTTCCGCTTCATGTATCCCTATACAGAGACTGTGTAAAAGCACTTTCATTGAGAGGGGTTTCCAAGCTTCTAAGAAATAACGAGTATTCGAAATACAAGCAAATATTTTTTCACCCAATCTTGACAATACTTGGTGGTAATGATCAGTACACAGATCCCACTTGGCTCACCAAATTTTGATCTTCTAGGTTGAAGCGTTCGTTTACAGTAGCAGTTTATATTTTTAGGTTTCCTCTGTTCTCTCATATATAGCTAGATGAATTTGGAAATCTAAATCCAACATGGTGTGTAATAGCTCTTTGAAAGTTGACAAAATAAAGGAGTTCTCAGTTTTGTCTCTATGGTTTGTTTCCTCTTCAAGTACCCATAGGCACAGACTCTGGAAAAGCACTTTCATTGAGAGGGGTTGCCAAACTTCTAAGAAATAACGAGTTTCCGAAATACCAGCAAATATTTTTTCACCCAATCTTGATGATACTTGGTGGTAATGATCACTACACAAATCCCACTTGGCTAATCAAATTTTCTTCTTCTAGGTTGAAGCGTTAGTTTACAGTAGCAGTTTTTATTTTTAGGTTTCACTCCGTTCTCTCCTATATAGATAGATGAATTTGGAACTCTAAATGCAACATGGTTTGTATTAGATCTTTGCAACTTGAAAAAATAAAGGAGTTCTAAGTTTTGTCTCTATTGTTTGTTTCCTCTTCAAGTAGCCCTAGGTACAGACTGTGGAAAAGCACTTTCAATGAGAGGGGTTGCCAAGCTTCTAAGAAATAACGACTTTCCGAAATACCAGCAAATATTTTTTCAACCAATCTTGATGATACTTGGTGGTAATGATCGGTACACAAATCCCACTTGACTCACCAAATTTTGTTCTTCTAGGTTGAAGCGTTCGTTTACAGTAGCAGTTTATATTTTTAGGTTCCCTATGTTCTCTCCTATATAGATAGATGAATTTGGAACTCTAAATCTTAAATGGTGTGTAATAGCTTTTTGAAACTTGACAAAATAAAGGAGTTCTCCGTTTTCTCTCTATGATTTGTTTCCGCTTCATGTAGCCCTAAGCAAAGACTGTGGAAAAGCACTTTCATTGAGAGGGGTTGCCAAGCTTCTAATAACGAGTATTCGAAATACCAGCAAATATTTTTTCACCCAAACTTGATGATACGTGGTGGTAATGATCGGTACACAAATCCCACTTGACTCACCAAATTTTGTTCTTCTACGTTGAAGCGTTCGATTACAGTAGCAGTTTATATTTTTAGGTTCCCTCTGTTCTCTCCTATATAGATAGATGAATTTGGAACTCCAAATCCAACACAGTGTGTAATAGCTTTTTGAAACTTGACAAAATAAAGAATTTCTCAGTTTTGTCTCTATGACTTGTTTCCGCTTCATGTAGCCCTAAGCAGAGACTGAGGAAAAGCACTTTCATTGAAAGGGGTTGCCAAGCTTCCAAGAAATTACGAGTTTCCGAAATACAAGCAAATATTTTTTGACCCAATGTCGGTGATACGTGGTGGTAATGACAAGTACACAGATCCCACTTGGCTCACCAAATTTTGTTCTTCTAGGTTGAAGCGTTCGATTACAGTAGCAGTTTTTATTTTTAGGTTTCACTCTGTTCTCTCCTATATAGATGATGAATTTGGAACTCTAAATCCAACATGGTTTGTAGTAGCTCTTTGAAAATTGACAAAACAAAGGAGTTCTCAGTTTTGTCTCTATGATTTGTTTCCGCTTCAAGTAGCCCTAACCAGAGACTGTGGAGAAGCACTTTCATTGAGAGGGGTTGTCAATCTTCTAAGAAATAACGAGTTTCCGAAATACCAGCAATTATTTTTTCACCCATTCTTCATGATACTTGGTGGTAATGATCACTACACAAATCCCACTTGGCTCACCAAATTTTGTTCTACTAGGTTGAAGCGTTCGTTTACAGTAGCAGTTAATATTTTTAGGTTCCCTCTGTTCTCTCCTATATAAATAGATGAATTTGGAACTCTAAATCCAAAATGTTGTGTAATAGCTTTTTGAAACTTGACAAAATAAAGAAGTTCTCAGTTTTGTCTCTATGATTTGTTTTTCGCTCATTAGACCTAAGCAGAGACTGTGGAAAAGCACTTTCATTGAAAGGGGTTGCCAAGCTCCCAAGAAATTACGATTTTCCGAAATACAAGCAAATATTTTTTGACCCAATGTCGGTGATACGTGGTGGTAATGACAAGTACACAGATCCCACTTGGCTCACCACATTTTGTTATTCTATGTTGAAGCGTTCGTTTACAGTAGCAGTTAATATTTTTAGGTTCCCTCTGTTCTCTCCTATATAGATGATGAATTTGGAACTCTAAATCCAACATGGTGTGTAGTAGCTCTTTGAATTGTCAAAATAAAGGAGTTCTCAGATTTGTCTCTATGATCTGTTTCCGCTTCAAGTAGCCCTAACCAGAGACTGTGGAGAAGCACTTTCATTTAGAGGGGTTGTCAATCTTCTAAGAAATAACGAGTTTCCGAAATACCAGCAATTATTTTTTCACCAATCTTCATGATACTTGGTGGTAATGATCACTACACAAATCCCACTTGGCTCACCAAATTTTTTTCTTCTAGGTTGAAGCGTTCGTCTACAGTAGCAGTTTTAATATTTAGGTTTTCCTATGTTCTCTCCTATATAGATACATGAATTTGGAACTCTAAATCCAACATGGTTTGTAGTAGCTCTTTGAAACTTAACAAAATAAAGGAGTTCTCAGGTTTGTCTTTATGGTTTGTTTCCTCCTCAAGTAGCCCTTGTCACAGACTGTGGAAAAGCACTTTCATTGAGAGGGGTTGCCAAGTATCTAAGAAATAACAAGTTTCCAAAATGCCAGCAAATATTTTTTAACCCAATCTTGATGATACTTGGTGGTAATGATCGGTACACAAATCCCACTTGACTCACCAAATTTTGTTCTTCTAGGTTGAAGCGTTCGTCTACAGTAGCAGTTTTAACATTTAGGTTTCCCTCTTTTCTCTCATATATAGATAGATGAATTTGGAACTCTAAATCCAACATGGTTTGTAGTAGCTCTTTGAAACTTGAAAAAATAAAGGAGTTCTCAGTTTTGTCGCTATGGTTTGTTTCCTCTTCAAGTAGCCCTAGGCAGAGACTGTGGAAAAGCACTTTCAATGAGAGGGGTTGCCAAGCTTCTAAGAAATAACGAGTATTTGAAATACCAGAAAATATTTTTTAACCCAACCTTGATGATACTTGGTGGTAATGATCGGTACACAATCCCACTTGTCTCACCAAATTTTGTTCTTCTAGGTTGAAGCATTCGTTTACAGTAGCAGTTTTTATTTTTAGGTTCCCTCTGTTCTCTCCTATATACATAGATGAATTTGAAACTCTATTTTCAACATGGTGTGTAATAGCTCTTTGAAACTTGACAAAATAAAGGAGTTCTCAGTTTTGTCTCTATGATTTGTTTCCGCTTCATGTAGCCCTAAGCAGAGACTGTGGAAAATCACTTTCATTGAAATGGGTTGCCAAGTTTTCCAGAAATTACGAGTCTCCAAAATACCAGCAAATATTTTTTCACCCAATCTTTATGATACTTGGTGGTAATGATCGGTACACAAATCCCATTTAACTCACCGAATTTTGTTCTTCTAGGTTAAAGCAATCGTTTACAGTAGCAGTTTATATTTTTAGGTTCCCTCTGCTCTCTCCTATATAGATAAATGAATTTGGGACTCTAAATCCGACATGGTTTGTAGTAGCTCTTTGAAACTTGACAAAGTAAAGGAGTTCTCAATTTTGTCTCTATGATTTGTTTCCGCTTCATGTAACCCTAAGGAGAGACTCTGGAAAACCATTTTTTATTGAAAGGGGTTTCCAAGCTTCCAAGAAATTACGAGTTTTCGAAATTCCAGCAAATATTTTTTCACCCAATGTTGATGATACGTGGTGGTAATGACAAGTACACAGATCCCACTTGGCTCACCAAATTTTCTTCTTCTAGGTTGAAGCGTTCGTTTACAGTAGCAGTTTTTCTTTTTAGGTTTCACTCTGTTCTCTCCTATATAGATAGATGAATTTGAAACTCTAAATCCAAAATGGTGTGTAATAGCTCTTTGAAACTTGACAAAATAAAGGAGTTCTCAGTTTTGTCTCTATGATTTGTTTCCGCTTCAGGTTGCCCTAAACAGAGACTGTGGAAAAGCACTTTCATTGAAAGGGGTTGCCAAGCTTACAAGAAATTACGAGTTTCCGAAATACCAGCAAATATTTTTTCACCCAATGTTGATGATATGTGGTGGTAATGACAAGTACATAAATCCAACTTGGCTCACCAAATTTTGTTCTTCTAGGTTGAAGCGTTCGTTTACAGTAGCAGTATTTATTTTTAGTTTTCACTCTGTTCTCTCCTATACAGATAGATGAATTTGGAACTCTAAATCCAACATGGTTTGTAGTAGCTTTTTGAAACTTGAAAAAATAAAGGAGTTCTCAGTTTTGTCTCTATGGTTTGTTTCCTCTTCAAGTAGCCCTAGGCACAGACTGTGGAAAAGCACTTTCATTGAGAGGGGTTGCCAAGCTTCTAAGAAATAACGAGTTTCCAATATACCAGCAAATATATTTTCACCCAATCTTGATGATACTTGGTGGTAATGATCGGTTCACAAATCCCACTAGACTCACCAAATTTTCTTCTTCTAGGTTGAAGCGTTCGTTTACAGTAGCAGTTTATATTTTTAGGTTCCCTCTGCTCTC
>NW_027517123.1:0-48133 GCF_048772815.1 Callospermophilus lateralis | reverse complement strand
AAAACACCAAAGTATCATCAAGATTGGGTGAAAAAATATTTGCTGGTATTTCGGAAACTCGTAATTTCTTGGAAGCTTTGCAACCCCTTTCAATGAAAGTGCTTTTCCACAGGCTCTTCTTAGGGCTACTTGAAGAGGAAACAAACCATAGAGATAAACTGAGAACTCCTTTATTTTGTCAAGTTTCAAAGAGCTACTACAAACCATGTTGGATTTAGAGTTTCAAATTCATCTATCTATAAAGGAGAGACAGAGGCAACCTTAATATAAAAACTGCTACTGTAGAAGACTTAAACCTAGAAATACAAAATTTGGTGGCCAAGTGGGATTTGTGTACTGATCATTACCACCAAGTATCATCAAGATTGGGTGAAAAAATATTTGCTGGTATTTCGAAAACTCGTTATTTCGTAGAAGCTTGGCAACCCCTCTCAATGAAAGTGCTTTTCCCACAGTCTGTGCCTAGGGCTACGTGAAGAGGAAACAAACTATATAGACAAAACTGAGAACTCCTTTATTTTGTCAAGTTTCAAAGAGCTACTACAAACCATGTTGGATTTAGAGTTCCAAATTCATCTATCTATATAGGAGAGAACAGAGTGAAACCAAAAAATAAAAATTGCTACTGTGAACGAAGGCTTCAACCTAGAAGAACAAACTTTGGTGAGCCAAGAGGGATTTGTGTACTTGTCATTACCACCAAGTATCATCAAGATTGGGTGAAAAAATATTTGCTGGTATTTCGGAAACTCGTAATTTCTTGGAAGCTTTGCAACCCCTTTCAATGAAAGTGCTTTTCCACAGGCTCTTCTTAGGGCTACTTGAAGAGGAAACAAATCATAGAGACAAATCTGAGAACTCCATTATTTTTTCAAGTTTCAAAGAGCTACTATAAACCATGTTGGATTTAGAGTTCCAAATTAATCTATCTATATAAGAGAGAACAGAGAGAAACCTAAATATAAAAACTGCTACTGTAGAGGAACGTTTCAACCTAGAAGAACAAAATTTGGTGGGCTAAGTAGGTTTGTGTACTGATCACTACCCCCAAGTATCACCAAGATTCGGTGAAAAAATATTTGCTGGTTTTTTGGAAACTCATTATTTCTTAGAAACTTGGCAACCTCTCTCAATGAAAATGCTTTTCCACAACTGTGCCTAGGGCTACTTGAAGAGGAAAAAAACCATAGAGACAAAACTGAGAACTCCTTTATTTTGTCTAGTTTCAAAGAGCTACTACAAACCATGTTGGATTTAGAGTTCCAAATTCATCTATCTATATAAGAGAGGGCAGAGTGAAACCTAAATTTAAAGACTGCTAGTGTAGACGAACGCTTCAACCTAGAAGAACAAAATTTGGTGAGCCAAGTGGGATTTGTGTACTTGTCATTACCACCACTTATCATCAAGATTGGGTGAAAAAGTATTTGCTGGTATTATGGCAATTCGTAATTTCTTGGAAGCTTGGCATCCCCTTTCAGGGAAAGTGCTTTTCCACAGTCTCTGCTTAGGGCTACTTGAAGAGGAAACAAACCATAGTGACAAAACTGAGAACTCCTTTATGTTGTCAAGTTTCAAAGAGATACAACAAACCATGTTGTATTTAGAGTTCCAAATTCATCTATCTATATAGGAAAGAACAGAGGGAAACCTAAAAAGATAAACTGCTACTGTAAACGAACACTTCAACCTAGAAGAACAAAATTTGGTGAGTCAAGTGGGATTTGTGTACCGATCATTACCACAAAGTATCATCCAGATTGGGTGAAAAAATATTTGCTGGTATTTAGGAAACGCATTATTTCTTGGAAGCTTGGCAACCCCTTTAAATGAAAGTGCTTTTCCACAGTCTGTGCCTAGGGCTACTTGAAGAGGAAACAAACCATAGAGACAATACTGAGAACTCCTTTATTTTGTCAAGTTTCAAAGAGCTACTACAAACCATGTTGGATTTAGAGTTCCAAATTCATCTCTCTACATAGGAGAGAACAAAGTGAAACCTAAAAATAAATACTGCTAGTGTAAACGAACGCTTCAACGGAGAAGAACAAAATTTGATGAGCCAAGTGGGATTTGTGTACTGATCATACCACTAAGTATCATCAAGATTGGGTGAAAAAATATTTTCTGGTATTTCGGAAATTCGTTATTTCTTAGAAGCTTGGCAAACCCTCTCAATGAAAGTCCTTTTCCACAGTCTGTGCCTAGGGCTACTTGAAGAGGAAACAAATCATAGAGACAAAACTGAGAACTCCTTTATTTTGTCAAGTTTCAAAGAGCTACTACAAACCATCTGGATTTAGAGTTCCAAATTCATCTATCTGTATAGGAGAGAACAGAGAAAAACCTAAATATAAAAACTGCTACTGTAGACGAAAGCTTCAACCTAGAAGAACAAAATTTGGTGAGTCAAGTGGGATTTGTGTACCGATCATTACCACCATGTAACATCAAGTTTGGGTGAAAAAATATTTGCTGGTATTTCGGAAACTCGTTATTTCTTGGAAGCTTGGCAACCCCTTTCAATGAAAGTGCTTTTCCACAGTCTGTGCCTAGGGCTATTTGAAGAGGAAACAAACCATAGAGACAAAACTGAGAACGTCTTTATTTTCTCAAGTTTCAAAGAGCTACTACAAAGCATGTTGGATTTAGAGTTCCAAATTCATCTCTCTACATAGGAGAGAACAAAGTGAAACCTAAAAATAAATACTGCTAGTGTAAACGAACACTTCAACCGAGAAGAACAAAATTTGGTGAGCCAAGTGGGATTTGTGTACCGATCATTACCACCATGTAACATCAATTTTGGGTGAAAAAATATTTGCTGGTATTTCGGAAACTCGTTATTTCTTGGAAGCTTGGCAACCCCTTTCAATGAAAGTGCTTTTCCACAGTCTGTGCCTAGGGCTATTTGAAGAGGAAACAAACCATAGAGACAAAACTGAGAACGCCTTTATTTTCTCAAGTTTCAAAGAGCTACTACAAAGCATGTTGGATTTAGAGTTCCAAATTCATATATCTATATAGGAGAGAACAAAGTGAAACCTAAAAATAAAAACTGCTACTGAAAACGAACGCTTCAACCTAGAATTACACAATTTGGTGAGCCAAGTGGCATTTGTGTACTTGTCATTACCACCACGTATCATCAAGTTTGGGTGAAATAATATTTGCCTGGATTTCGGAAACTCGTAATTTCTTGGAAGCCTGGCAACCCCTTTAAATGAAAGTGCTTTTCCACAGTCTCTGCTTAGGGCTACTTGAAGAGCAAACAAATCATAGAGAAAAAACTGAGAACTCCTTTATTTTCTCAAGTTTCAAAGAGCTACTACAAACCATGTTGGATTTAGAGTTTTAAATTCATCTATCTATATAGGGGAGAACAGAGGGAAACCTAAAAATATAAACTGCTAATGTAAACGAACGCTTCAACCTAGAAGAACAAAATTTGTTGAGTCAAGTGGGATTTGTGTACCGATCATTACCACCATGTATCATCAAGTTTGGTGAAAAAATATTTGCCTGTATTTCGGAAACTCGTAATTTCTTGAAAGCTTGGCAACCCCTTTAAATGAAAGTGCTTTTCCACAGTCTCTGCTTAGGGCTACTTGAAGAGGAAGCAAATCATAGTGACAAAACTGAGAACTCCTTTATGTTGTCAAGTTTCAAAGAGATACAACAAACCATGTTGGATTTAGAGTTCCAAATTCATCTATCTATATAGGAAAGAACAGAGGGAAACCTAAAAATATAAACTGCTACTGTAAACGAACACTTCAACCTAGAAGAACAAAATTTGGTGAGTCAAGTTGGATTTGTGTACCGATCATTACCACAAAGTATCATCCAGATTGGGTGAAAAAATATTTGCTGGTATTTAGGAAACGCGTTATTTCTTGGAAGCTTGGCAACCCCTTTCAATGAAAGTGCTTTTCCACAGTCTGTGCCTAGGGCTATTTGAAGAGGAAACAAACCATAGAGACAAAACTGAGAACGTCTTTATTTTCTCAAGTTTCAAAGAGCTACTACAAAGCATGTTGGATTTAGAGTTCCAAATTCATCTCTCTACATAGGAGAGAACAAAGTGAAACCTAAAAATAAATACTGCTAGTGTAAACGAACACTTCAACCGAGAAGAACAAAATTTGGTGAGCCAAGTGGGATTTGTGTACCGATCATTACCACCATGTAACATCAATTTTGGGTGAAAAAATATTTGCTGGTATTTCGGAAACTCGTTATTTCTTTGAAGCTTGGCAACCCCTTTCAATGAAAGTGCTTTTCCACAGTCTGTGCCTAGGGCTATTTGAAGAGGAAACAAACCATAGAGACAAAACTGAGAACGCCTTTATTTTCTCAAGTTTCAAAGAGCTACTACAAAGCATGTTGGATTTAGAGTTCCAAATTCATATATCTATATAGGAGAGAACAAAGTGAAACCTAAAAATAAAAACTGCTACTGAAAACGAACGCTTCAACCTAGAATTACACAATTTGGTGAGCCAAGTGGCATTTGTGTACTTGTCATTACCACCACGTATCATCAAGTTTGGGTGAAATAATATTTGCCTGGATTTCGGAAACTCGTAATTTCTTGGAAGCCTGGCAACCCCTTTAAATGAAAGTGCTTTTCCACAGTCTCTGCTTAGGGCTACTTGAAGAGCAAACAAATCATAGAGAAAAAACTGAGAACTCCTTTATTTTCTCAAGTTTCAAAGAGCTACTACAAACCATGTTGGATTTAGAGTTTTAAATTCATCTATCTATATAGGGGAGAACAGAGGGAAACCTAAAAATATAAACTGCTAATGTAAACGAACGCTTCAACCTAGAAGAACAAAATTTGTTGAGTCAAGTGGGATTTGTGTACCGATCATTACCACCATGTATCATCAAGTTTGGTGAAAAAATATTTGCCTGTATTTCGGAAACTCGTAATTTCTTGAAAGCTTGGCAACCCCTTTAAATGAAAGTGCTTTTCCACAGTCTCTGCTTAGGGCTACTTGAAGAGGAAGCAAATCATAGTGACAAAACTGAGAACTCCTTTATGTTGTCAAGTTTCAAAGAGATACAACAAACCATGTTGGATTTAGAGTTCCAAATTCATCTATCTATATAGGAAAGAACAGAGGGAAACCTAAAAATATAAACTGCTACTGTAAACGAACACTTCAACCTAGAAGAACAAAATTTGGTGAGTCAAGTTGGATTTGTGTACCGATCATTACCACAAAGTATCATCCAGATTGGGTGAAAAAATATTTGCTGGTATTTAGGAAACGCGTTATTTCTTGGAAGCTTGGCAACCCCTTTCAATGAAAGTGCTTTTCAACAGTCTGAGCCTAGGGCTACTTGAAGAGGAAACAACCCATAGAGACAATACTGAGAACTCCTTTATTTTGTCAAGTTTCAAAGAGCTACTAAAAACCATGTTGGATTTAGAGTTCCAAATTCATCTATCTATATAGAAGAGAACAGAGTGAAACCTAAATATAAATAATTCTACTTTAGACGAACGCTTAAATATAGAAGAACAAAATTTGGTGAGCCAAGTGAGATTTGTGGACTTATCATTACCACCAAGTATCCTCAAGATTGGGTGAAAAAATATTTGCTGGTATTTCGAAAACTCGTTATTTCGTAGAAGCTTGGCAACCGCTCTCAATGAAAGTGCTTTTCCACAGTCTGTGCCTAGGGCTACGTGAAGAGGAAACAAACTATATAGACAAAACTGAGAACTCCTTTATTTTGTCAAGTTTCAAAGAGCTACTACAAACCATGTTGGATTTAGAGTTCCAAATTCATCTATCTATATAGGAGGGAACAGAATGAAACCTAAAAATAAAAACTGCTACTGTAAACGAAGGCTTCAACCTAAAAGAACAAACTTTGGTGAGCCAAGAGGGATTTGTGTACTTGTCATTACCACCAAGTATCATCAAGATTGGGTGAAAAAATATTTGCTGGTATTTCGGAAACTCGTAATTTCTTGGAAGCTTTGCAACCACTTTCAATGAAAGTGCTTTTCCACATTCTCTTCTTAGGGCTACTTGAAGAGGAAACAAATCATAGAGACAAATCTGTGAACTCCATTATATTTTCAAGTTTCAAAGATCTACTACAAACCATGTTGGATTTAGAGTTACAAATTAATCTATCTATATAAGAGAGAACAGAGAGAAACCTAAATATAAAAACTGCTACTGTAGAGGAACGTTTCAACCTAGAAGAACAAAATTTGGTGGGCCAAGTAGGTTTGTGTACTGATCACTAGCCCCAAGTATCACCAAGATTCGGTGAAAAAATATTTGCTGGTTTTTTGGAAACTCGTTATTTCTTAGAAACTTTTCAAATTCTCAATGAAAATGCTTTTCCACAATCTGTGCCTTGGGCTACTTGAAGAGGAAAAAAACCATAGAGACAAACTGAGAACTCCTTTATTTTGTCTCGTTTCAAAGAGCTACTACAAACCATGTTGGATTTAGAGTTCCAAATTCATCTATCTATATAAGAGAGGGCAGAGTGAAACCTAAATTTAAAGACTGCTAGTGTAGACGAACGCTTAAACATAGAAGAACAAAATTTGGTGAGCCAAGTGGGATTTGCGGACTGATCATTACCATCAAGTATCATCAAGATTGGGTGAAAAAATATTTGCTGGTATTTTGGAAACTCGTTATTTCTTAGAAGCTTGGCAACCCCTCTTAATGAAAGTGCTTTTCACAGTCTGTGCCTAGGGCTCCTTGAATAGGAAACAAACCATAGATATAAAACTGAGAACTCCTTTA
Source organism: Callospermophilus lateralis (assembly GCF_048772815.1). Lineage (NCBI taxonomy): Eukaryota > Metazoa > Chordata > Mammalia > Rodentia > Sciuridae > Callospermophilus > Callospermophilus lateralis. Next base: position 41,345 of record NW_027517123.1, on the reverse strand, counting down.
TTTTGTCAAGTTTCAAAGAGCTACTACAAACCATGTTGGATTTAGAGTTCCAAATTCATCTATCTATATAGGAGAGAACAGAGTGAAACCTAAATATAAAAACGGCTACTGTAGACGAACGCTTAAACCTAGAAGAACAAAATTTGGTGAGCCAAGTGGGATTTGTGTACTTGTCATTACCACCAAGGATTATCAAGATTGGGTGAAAAAACATTTGCTGGTATTTCGGAAACTCGTTATTTCTTTGTAGCCTGGCAACCCCTCTCAATGAATGTGCTTTTGCACAGTCTGTGCCTAGGGCTACTTGAAGAGGAAACAAAACATAGGACAAAACTGAGAACTCCTTCATTTTGTCAAGTTTCAAAGAGCTGCTACAAACCATGTTGTATTTAGAGTTCCAAATTCATCTATCTATATGGGAGAGAACTGAGTGAAACATAAAAATATAAACTGCTGCTGTAAACGAACGCTTCAATCTCGAAGAACAAAATTTGGTGAGCCAAGTGGGATTTGTGTACTTGTCATTAACACCAAGTATCATCAAGATTGGGTGAAAATCTGTTTGCTGGTATTTCGGAAACTTGTAATTTCTTGGAAGCTGGGTAACCACTTTCAATGAAAGTGCTTTTCCACAGTCTCTGCTTAGGGATACTTGAGGAGGAAACAAATCATAGAGACAAAACTGAGAACTCCTTTATTTTTTCAAGTTTCAAAGAACTACTACAAACCATGTTGGATTTAGAGTTCCAAATTCATCTATCTATATTGGAGAGAACAGAGGGACACCTAAAAATATAAAATAATACTGTAAACGAACGCTTCAACCTACAATAACCGAATTTGGTGAGTCAAGTGGAATTTGTGTACTGATCATTACCACCAGGATCATCAAGATTGGGTGAAAAAATATTTGCTGGTATTTTGGAAACTCGTAATTTCTTAGAAGCTGGCAACCCCTTTCAATGAAAGTGCTTTTCTACAGTTTGTGCCTAGGGCTACTTGAAGAGGAAACAAACCATAGAGACAATACTGAGAACTCCTTTATTTTGTCAAGTTTCAAAGAGCTACTACAAATCATATTGGCTTTAGAGTTCCAAATTCATCTATCTATATAGGAGAGAACACAGGGAAACCTAAAAATAAAAACTGCTACTGTAAATGAACGCTTCAACCAAGAAGAGCAAAATTTGGTGAGCCAAGTGGGTTTTGTGTACTTGTCCTTACCACCAAGTATCATCAAGATTGGGTGAAATAATATTTCCTGGTATTTCGGAAACCCATAATTTTTTGGGAGCTTGGCAAACCCTTTCAATGAAAGTGCTTTTCCACAGTCTCTGCTTAGGGCTACTTGAACAGGAAACAAATTATAGAGGCAAAACTGAGAACTCCTTTATTTTGTCAAGTTTCAAAGAGCTACTACAAACCATGTTGGATTTAGAGTTCTAAATTCGGCTATTTATATAGGAGAGAACAGAGGGAAACCTAAAAATATAAACTGCTACTGTAAACGAAGGCTTCAACCTAGAAGAACAAAATTTGGTGAGCCAAGTGGGATTTGTGTACTTGTCATTACCACCAAGGATTATCAAGATTGGGTGAAAAAACATTTGCTGGTATTTCGTAATCTCGTTATTTCTTTGAAGCCTGGCAACCCCTCTCAATGAATGTGCTTTTGCACAGTCTGTGCCTAGGGCTACTTGAAGAGGAAACAAAACATAGGACAAAACTGAGAACTCCTTCATTTTGTCAAGTTTCCAAGAGCTACTACAAACCATGTTGTATTTAGAGTTCCAAATTCATCTATCTATATGGGAGAGAACTGAGTGAAACATAAAAATATAAACTGCTGCTGTAAACGAACGCTTCAATCTCGAAGAACAAAATTTGGTGAGCCAAGTGGGATTTGTGTACTTGTCATTAACACCAAGTATCATCAAGATTGGGTGAAAATCTGTTTGCTGGTATTTCGGAAACTTGTAATTTCTTGGAAGCTTGGCAACCACTTTCAATGAAAGTGCTTTTCCACAGTCTCTCCTTAGGGATACTTGAGGAGGAAACAAATCATAGAGAAAAAATTGAGAACTCCTTTATTTTTTCAAGTTTCAAAGAACTACTACAAACCATGTTGGATTTAGAGTTCCAAATTCATCTATCTATATTGGAGAGAACAGAGGGACACCTAAAAATATAAAATAATACTGTAAACGAACGCTTCAACCTACAATAACCAAATTTGGTGAGTCAAGTGGAATTTGTGTACTGATCATTACCACCAGGATCATCAAGATTGGGTGAAAAAATATTTGCTGGTATTTTGGAAACTCGTAATTTCTTAGAAGCTGGCAACTCCTTTCAATGAAAGTGCTTTTCTACAGTTTGTGCCTAGGGCTACTTGAAGAGGAAACAAACCATAGAGACAATACTGAGAACTCCTTTATTTTGTCAAGTTTCAAAGAGCTACTACAAATCATATTGGCTTTAGAGTTCCAAATTCATCTATCTATATAGGAGAGAACACAGGGAAACCTAAAAATAAAAACTGCTACTGTAAATGAACGCTTCAACCAAGAAGAGCAAAATTTGATGAGCCATGTGGGTTTTGTGTACTTGTCCTTACCACCAAGTATCATCATGATTGGGTGAAATAATATTTCCTGGTATATAGGAAACCCATAATTTTTTGGGAGCTTGGCAAACACTTTCAATGAAAGTGTTTTCCACAGTCTCTGCTTAGGGCTACTTGAAGAGGAAACAAATTATTGAGACAAAACTGAGAACTCCTTCATTTTGTCAAGTTTCAAAGAGCTACTACAAACTATGTTGGATTTAGAGTTCCAAATTCAGCTATTTATTTAGGAGAGAACAGAGGGAAACCCAAAAATATAAACTGCTACTGTAAACGAACGCTTCAACCTAGAAGAACAAAATTTGGTGAGACAAGTTGGATTTGTGTCCTTGTCATTACCACCAAGTATCATCAAGATTGGGTGAAAAAATATTTGCTGGTATTTCGGAAACTCGTTATTTCTTAGATGCCTGGCAACCCCTCCAAATGAAAGTGCTTTTGCACAGTCTGTTCCTAGGGCTACTTGAAGAGGAAACAGAACATAGAGACAAAACTGAGAACTATTTCATTTTTTCAAGTTTCAAAGAGCTACTACAAACCATGTTGGATTTAGAGTTCCAAATTCATCTATCTATATAGGAGAGAACAGAGGGAAACCCAAAAATATAAACTGCTACTGTAAATGAACGCGTCAACCTAGAAGAACCAAATTTGGTGAGCCAAGTGGGATTTGTGTACTTGTCCTTACCACCAAGTATAATCAAGTTTGGGTGAAAAAATATTTGCTGGTATTTCGGAAACTCGTTATTTCTTAGAAGCTTGGCAACCACTCTCAATGAATGTGCTTTTCCCAAGTCTGTGCCTAGGGCTATTTGAAGAGGAAACAAACCATAGAGACAAAACTGAGAACTTTTTTATTTTGTCAAGTTTCAAAGAGCTACTACAAACCATGTTGGATTTAGAGTTCCAAATTCATCTATCTATATAAGAGAGAACAGAGGGAAACCTAAAAAATAAAAACTGCTACTGTAAACGAACGCTTCAACCTAGAAGAGCAAAATTTGTGAGCCAAGTGGGATTTGTGTACTTGTCATTACTACCAAGTATCATCAAGATAGGGTGAAAAAATATTTGCTGGTATTTCGGAAAACCGTAATTTTTTGGGAGCTTGGCAAACCCTTTCAATGAAAGTGCTTTTCCACAGTCTCTGCTTAGGGCTACTTGAAGAGGAAACACATTATAGAGACAAAACTGAGAACTCCTTTATCTTGTCAAGTTTCAAAGAGCTACTACAAACCATGTTGAATTTAGAGTTCCAAATTCAGCTATTTATATAGGAGAGAACAGAGGGAAACCTAAAAATAAAAACTGCTACTGTAAACCAACGCTTCAACCTAGAAGAACAAAATTTGGTGAGCCAAGTGGGATTTGTGTACTTGTCATTACCACCAAGTATCATCAAGATTGGGTGAAAAAATATTTGCTGGTATTTCGGAAACTCATTATTTATTATAAGCCTGGCAACCCCTCCCAATGAATGTGCTTTGCACAGTCTGTGCCTAGGACTACTTGAAGAGGAAACAAACATAGAGACAAAACTGAGAACTCCTTCATTTTGTCAAGTTTCAAAGAGCTACTACAAACCATGTTGGATTTAGTGTTCCGAATTCATCTATCTATATAAAAGAGAACAGAGTGAAACCAAAAAATAAAAAACAGTTACTGTAAACGAACATTTCAACCTAGAAGAACACAATTTGGTGAGCCAAGTGGCATTGGTGTACTGATCATTACCACCACCTATCATCAAGATTGGGTGAAAAAATATTTGCTGGTATTTCGGAAACTCGTTATTTTTTAGAAGCCTTGCAACCCCTCCCAATGAAAGTGCTTTTCCACAGTCTGTGCCTAGGGTATTGAAGAGGAAACAAACCATAGAGACAAAACTGAGGTCTCCTTTATTTTATGAAGTTCAAAAGAGGTACTACAAACCATGTTGGATTTAGAGTTCCAAATTCATCTATCTATATAGAAGAGAACAGAGTGAAACCAAACAATAAAAACAGTTACTGGAAACGAACGCTTCAACCTAGAAGAACACAATTTTTGAGCTTAGTGGCATTTGTGTACTGATCATTACCACCACGTATCATCAAGATTGGGTGAAAAAATATTTGCTGGTATTTCGGAAACTCGTTATTTCTTAGAATCTTGGGAAACCCTCTCAATGAAAGTGCTTTTCCACAGTCTGTGCCTATGGCTACTTGAAGAGGAAACAAACCATAGAGACAAAACTGAGGTCTCCTTTATTTTATGAAGTTTCAAAGAGGTACTACAAACCATGTTGGATTTAGAGTCCAAATTCTTCTATCTATATAGAAGAGAACTGAGTGAAACCTAAAAATAAAAACTGCTAGTGTAAACGAACGCTTCAACTTCGAAGAACAAAATTTGGTGAGCCAATTGGGATTTGTGTACTTGTCATTAACACCAAGTATCATCAAGATTGGGTGAAAATCTGTTTGCTGGTATTTCGGAAACTTGTAATTTCTTGGAAGCTTGGCAACCCCTTTCAATGAAAGTGCTTTTCCACAGTCTCTGCTTAGGGATATTTGAGGAGGAAACAAATCATAGAGACAAAACTGAGAACCCCTTTATTTTGTCAAGTTGCAAAGAGCTACAACAAACCATGTTGGATTTAGAGTTCCAAATTCAGTTATCTATATAGGAGAGAACAGAGGGAAACCTAAAAATATAAACTGCTACTGTAAACGAACGCTTCAACCTAGAAGAAAAAAATTTGGTGAGCCAAGTGGGATTTGTGTACTTGTCATTACCACCAAGTATCATCAAGATTGGGTGAAAAAATATTTGCTGGTGTTTCGGAAACTCGTTATTTCTTAGAAGCCTGGCAACCTCTCTCAATGAAAGTGCTTTTGCACAGTCTGTGCCTAGGGCTACTTGTAGAATAAAGAAAACATAGAGACAAAAATGAGAACTCCTTCATTTTGTCAAGTTTCAAAGAGCTACTACAAACCATGTTGGATTTAGAGTTCCGAATTCATCTATCTGTATAAAAGAGAACAGAGTGAATCCTAAAAATAAAAACTACTACTGTAAACGAACGCTTCAACCTAGAAGAGCAAAATTTGCTGAGCCAATTGGGATTTGTGTACTTGTCATTAAAACCAAGTATCATCAAGATTGGGTGAAAAAATATTTGTAGGTATTTCGGAAACTCCTTATTTCTTAGAAGCTTGGCAACCCATCTCAATGAAAGTACATTTCCACATTCTGTGCATAGGGCTACTTGAAGAGAAAACAAACCATAGAGATAAAACTGAGAACTCCTTTATTTTGCCAAGTTTCAGAGAGCTACTACAAACCATGTTGGATTTAGAGTTCCAAATTCATCTATCTATATACAAGAGAACAGAGGGAAACCTAAATATAAAAACTGCTACTGTAAACGAACGCTTCAACCTAGAAGAACAAAATTTGGTGAGCCAAGTGGGATTTGTGTACTGATCATTACCACCACGTATCATCAAGATTGGGTGAAAAAATATTTGCTGGTATTTCGGAAACTCGTAATTTTTTGGAAGCTTTTCAACCCCTTTCAATGAAAGTGCTTTTCCACAGTGTCTGCTTAGGGCTACTTGAAGAGGAAACAAACCATAGAGACAAAATTGCGAACTACGTTTTTTTGTGAAGTTTCAAAGAGCTACTTCAAATCATGTTGGATTTAGAGTTCCAAATTCATCTATCTGTATAGGAGAGAACAGAGAAAAACCTAAATACAAAAACTGCTACTGTAGACGAACGCTTCAACCTAGAAGAACAAAATTTGGTGAGCCAAGTGGGATTTGTGTACTGATCCTTACCACCAAGTATCATCAAGATTGGGTGAAAAAATATTTGATGGTATTTGTGAAACTCGTTATTTCTTAGAAGCTTGGCAACCCCTCTCAATGAAAGTGCTTTTCCACAGTCTGTGCCTAGGGCTACTTGAAGAGGAAACAACCCATAGAGACAAAACTGAGAATTCCTTTATTTTGTCACGTTTCAAAGAGTTACTACAAACCATGTTGGATTTAGAGTTTCAAATTCATCTATCTATATAGGAGAGAACAGAGTGAAACCAAGAATAAAAACTGCACCTGTAAATGAACGCTTTTACCTAGAAGAACAAAATTTGGTGAGCCAAGTGGTATTTGTGTACTTGTCATTACCACCAAGTATCATCAAGATTGGGTGAAAAAATATTTGCTGGTATTTCGGAAAATCGTTATTTCTTAGAATCTTGGCAACCCCTCTCAATGAAAGTGCTTTTCCACAATCTGTGCCTAGGGCTACTTGAAGAGGAAATAAATCGTAGAGACAAAACTGATAACTACTTTTTTTGTCAAGTTTCAAAGAGCTACTACAAACCATGTTGGATTTAGAGTTCTAAATTCATCTATCTATATAGGAGAGAACAGAGGGAAACCTAAATATAAAACTGCTACTGTAGACGAACGCTTCAACCTAGAAGAACAAAATTTGGTGAGCCAAGTGGGATTTGTGTACTGATCATTACCACCAAGTATCATCAATTGGGTGAAAAAAATATTTGCTGGTATTTCGGAAGCTTGTTATTTCTTAGAAGCTTGGCAACCTCTCTCAATGAAAGTGCTTTTCGACATTCAGTGCCTACGGCTATTGAAGAGGAAACAAACCATAGAGACAAAATGAGAACTCCTTTAGTTTGTCAAGTTTCAAAGAACTTCTACAAAACATGTTGGATTTAGTGTTCCAAATTCATCTATCTATACAGGAGAGAAAAGAGTGAAACCTAAAAATAAAAACTGCTACTGTAAACGAACGCTTCAACCTAGAACAAAATTTGGTGAGCCAAGTGGGATTTGTGTACTTGTCTTTACCACCACGTATCATCAAGATTGGGTGAAAAATATTTGCTGGTATTTGGGAAACTCGTATTTCTTGGAAGCTTGGCAACCTCTTTCAATGAAATTGCTATTCCAGAGTCTCTGCTTAGGGATACTCGAAGAGGAAACAAACCATAGAGACAAAATTGCGAACTACGTGTTTTTGTCAAGTTTCAAAGAGCTACTACAAACCATATTGTATTTAGAGTTCCAAATTCATCTATCTATATAGGAGAGACCAGAGAAAAACCTAAATGTAAAAACTGCTACTGTAGACGAACGCTTCAACCTAGAAGAACAAAATTTGGTGAGCCTAGTGGGATTTCTCTACTGATCATTACTACCAAGAATCATCAAGATTGGGTGAAAAAATATTTGTTGGTATTTCGGAAACCCGTTATTTCTTAGAAGTTCGGCAAACCGTCTCAATGAAAGTGGTTTTCCACAGTCTGTGCCTAGGGCTACTTGAAGAGGAATCAAACCATACAGACAAAACTGACAACTCCTTTATTTTGTCACGTTTCAAAGAGCTACTACAAACCATGTTGGATTTAGAGTTTCAAATTCATCTATCTATATCGGAGAGAACGGAGGGAAACATAAATATAAAAACTGCTACTGTTTACGAAGGCTTCAACCTAGAAGTACAAAATTTGGTGAGCCAAGTGGGTTTTGTGTACTGATCATTACCACCAAGTATCATCAAGATTGGGTGAAAAAATATTTGCTGTTATTTCGGAAATTCGTTATTTCTTAGAAGCTTGGCAACCCCTCTCAATGAAAGTGCTTTTCCACAGTTGGTGCCTAGGGCTATTGAAGAGGAAACAAACCACAGAGACAAAACTGAGAATTCCTTTATTCTGTCAAGTTTCAAAGAGCTACTACAAAACATGTTGGATTAAGAGTTCCAAATTCATCTATCTATATAGGAGAGAACAAAGTGAAACCTAAAAATAAAAACGGCTACTGTAAACGAACGCTTCAACCTGAAAGAACAAAATTTGAGGAGCCAAGTGGGATTTGTGTACATATCATACCACAAAGTATTATCTAGATTGGGTGAAAAAATATTTTCTGGTATTTCGGAAACTCGTTATTCCTTGGAAGCTTGGGAAAACCTTTCAATGCAAGTGCTTTTCCACAGTCTGTGCCTAGGGCTACTTGAAGAGGAAACAAACCATAGAGAAAAAACAGAGAACTCCTTTATTTTGTCAAGTTTCAAAGAGCTACTACAAACCGTGGTGGATTTAGAGTTCCAAATTCATCTATCTATATAGGAGAGAACAGAGAAAAACCTAAATATATAAACTGCTACTGTAGACGAACGCTTCAACATAGAAAAACAGAATTTGGTGAGCCAAGTCTGATTTGTGTACTGATCATTCGCACCAAGTATCATCAAGATTGGGTGAAAAAATATTTGCTGGTATTTCGGAACTCGTTATTTCTTAGAAGCTTGGCAACCCCTCTCATTGAAAGTGGTCTTCCACAGTCTGTGCCTAGGGCTATTGAAGAGAAACAAACCATAGAGACAAAACTGAGAACTCCTTTATTTTGTCAAGTTTGAAAGAGCTACTACAAACCATGTTGGATTTAGAGTTCCAAATTCATCTATCTATATAGGAGAGAAGAGAGTGAAACCTAAATATAACAACTGCTACTGTAGACGAACGATTTAACCTAGAGGAACAAAATTTGGTGAGCCAAGTGGGATTTGTGCACTGATCATTACCACCAAGTATCTTCAATATTGGGTGAAAAAATATTTGCTGCTATTTCGGAAACTCGTTAATTCTTAGAAGCCTCAACACCCCTATCAATGAAAGTGCTTTTCCACAGTTTTGTGACTAGGGCTACATGAAGAGGAAACAAACCATAGAGACAAAACTGAGAACTCCTTTATTTTGTCAAGTTTCAAAGAGCTACTACAAACCATGTGGGATTTAGAGTTCCAAATTCATCTATCTATATAGGAGAGAACAGAGAAAAACCTAAATATAAAAAATGCTACTGTAGACGAACGCTACAACCTAGAAGAACAAAATTTGGTGAGTCAAGTGGGATTTGTGTTCCGATCATTGCCACCAAGTATCATCAAGATTGGGTGAAAAAAATATTTGCTGGTATTTTGGAAACTCGTTATTCCTTGGAAGCGTGGCAACACCTTTCAATGCAAGTACTTTTCCACAGTCTGTGCCTAGGGCTATTGAAGAAAAAACAAACCGTATAGACAAAACTGAGAACTACTTTATTTTGTCAACATTCAAAGAGCTACGACAAACCATGTTGGATGTAGAGTTCCAAATTCATCTACCTATATAAGAGAGAACAGAGAAAAACCTAAATATAAAAACTGCTACTGTAGGCGAACGCTTCAACCTAGAAGAACAAGATTTGGTGAGCCAAGTGGGATTTGTGTACTGATCATTACCAAAAAGCATCATCAAGATTGGGTGAAAAATATTTGCTGCTATTTCGGAGACTCTTTATTTCTTAGAAGCTTGGCAACCCCTCTCAATGAAAGTGCTTTTCCACAGTCTTTGCCTAGGGCTACTTGAAGAGGAAACAAACCATAGAGACAAAACTGAGAACTCCTTTATTTTGTCAAGTTTCAAAGAGCTACTACAAACCATGTTGGATTTAGAGTTCCAAATTCATCTATCTATATAGGAGAGAACAGAGTGCAACCTAAAAATATATACTGCTACTGTAAAAGAACGCTTCAACTTAGAAGACCAAAATTTGGTGAGTCAAGTGGGATTTGTGTACCGATCATTACCACCATGTATCATCAAGATTGGGTGAAAAAATATTAGCTAGTATTTCAGAAACTCATAATTTCTTGGAAGCTTGGCAACCTCTTTCAATGAAAGTGCTTTTCCACAGTCTCTGCTTGGGCTACTTGAAGAGGAAACAAACCATAGAGACAAAACTGAGAACTCCTTTATTTTGTCAAGTTTCAAAGAGCTACTACAAACCATGTTGGATTTAGAGTTCCAAAATCATCTATCTAATTGGAGAGAACAGAGGGAAACCTAAAAATAAAAACTGCTACTGTACACGAACGCTTCAAACTAGAAGAACTAAATTTGGTGAGTCAAGTGGGATTTGTGTACCGATCATTACTACCAAGTATCAACAACATTGGGTGAAAAAATATTTGCTGGTATTTCGGAAACTCGTAATTTCTTGGAAGCATGGCAACCCCTTTCAATGAAAGTGCTTTTCCACAGTCTGTGCTTAGGTCTACTTGAAGAGGAAACAAACCATAGAGACAAAACTGAGAACTACTATTTTTTTGTCAAGTTTCAAAGAGCGAATACAAACCATGTTGGATTTAGAGTTCCAAATTCATCTATCTATATAGGAGAGAACAGAGGGAAACCTAAATATAAAAACTGCTACTGTAGACGAACGCTTCAACCTAGAAGAACAAAAATTGGTGAGCCAAGTTTGATTTGTGTACTGATCATTACCAACAAGTCTCATCTACATAACGTGAAAAAATATTTGCTGGTATTTCGGAAACTCGTTATTTTTTAGAAGATTGGCAACAACTCTCAAAGAAAGTGCTTTTCCACAGTCTGTGCCTAGGGCTACTTGAAGAGGAAACAAACCATACAGACAAAACTCAGAACTCCTTTATTTTGTCAAGTTTCAAAGAGCTACTACAAACCATGTTGGATTTAGAGTTCCAAATTCATCTACCTATATAATAGAAAAAAAAGTGAAACCTACAGATAAAAACTGGTACTGTAGACGAACGTTTCAACCCAGAAGAACACAATTTGGTGAGCCAAGTGGGATTTGTGTTCTTATCATTACCACCAAGTATCATCAAGTTTGGTTGAAAAAATATTTGCTGATATTTCTGAAACTCGTTATTTCTTAGAAGATTGGCAACCCCTCTCAATGAAAGTGCTTTTCCACAGTCTGTGCCTATGGCTACTTGCAGAAAAAACAAACCATAGAGACAAAACTGAGAACTCCTTTATTTTGTCAAGTTTCAAAGAGCTACTACAAACCATGTTGGATTTAGAGTTCCGAATTCATCTATTTATATAGAAGAGAACAGAGTGAAACCTAAATATAAAAACTGCTACTGTAGACGAACGCTTAAACCGAGAAGAATAAAATTTGGTGAGCCAAGTGGGATTTGTGTACTGATCATTACCATCACGTATCATCACGATTGGATGAAAAAATATTTGCTGATATTTCAAAAACTCGTTATTTCTTAGAATCTTGGCAAGGCCTCTCAATGAAAGTGCTTTTCCACAGTATCTGCTTAGGGCTTCTTGAAGATGAAACAAATTATAGAGACAAAACTGAGAACTCCTTTATTTTGTCAAGGTTCAAAGAGCTACTACAAACCATGTTGGATTCAGAGTTCCAAATTCATCTATCTACATAGGAGAGAACAGAGTGAAACCTAAATATAAAAACTGCTACTGTAGACGAACGCATCAACCTAGAAGAACAAAATTTGGTGAGCCATGTGGGATTTGTGTACTGATCATTACCACGAAGTATCATCAAGATTGGGTGAAAAAATATTGGCTAGTGTTTCGGAAACTCGTTATTTCTTGGAAGCTTGGCAACCCCTTTCAATGAAAGTCCTTTTCCACAGACTCTGCTTAGGGCTACTCGAAGAGGAAACAAACCATACAGACAAAACTGAGAACTACTTTTTTTTGTCAAGTTACAAAGAGCGACTACAAACCATGTTGGATTTAGATTTCCAAATTCATCTATCTATATACGAGAGAACAGACGAATACCTAAAAATAAAAACTGCTACCGTAAAGAACACTTCAACCTAGAAGAACCAAACTTGGTGAGCCAAGTGGGATTTGTGTACCGATCATGACCACCACGTATAATCAGGATTGGGTGAAAAAAAATTTGCTGTTATTTCGGAAACTCGTAATTTCTTGGAAGCTTGGCAACCCCTTTCAATGAAAGTGCCTTTCCACAGTCTCTGCTTACGGCTACCTGAAGAGGAAACAAATCATAGAGACAAAACTGAGAACTCCTTTATTTTGTCAAGTTTCAAAGAGCTACTACAAACCATGTTGGATTTAGAGTTCCAAATTCAGCTATTTATATAGGAGAGAACAGAGGGAAACCTTAAAATATAAACTGCTACTGTAAACGAAGGCTTCAACCTAGAAGAACAAAATTTGGTGAGCCAAGTGGGATTTGTGTACTTGTCATTACCACCAAGGATTATCAAGATTGGGTGAAAAAATATTTGCTGGTATTTCGGAAACTCGTTATTTCTTTTAAGCCTGGCAACCCCTCTCAATGAATGTGCTTTTGCACAGTCTTTGCCTAGGGCTACTTGAAGAGGAAACAAATCATAGAGACAAAACTGAGAACTCCTTCATTTTGTCACGTTTCAAAGAGCTACTACAAACCATGTTGTATTTAGAGTTCCAAATTCATCTATCTATATGGGAGAGAACTGAGTGAAACATAAAAATATAAACTGCTACTGTAAACGAACGCTTCAATCTCGAAGAACAAAATTTGGTGAGCCAAGTGGGATTTGTGTACTTGTCATTAACACCAAGTATCATCAAGATTGGGTTAAAATCTGTTTGCTGGTATTTCGGAAACTTGTAATTTCTTGGAAGCTTGGCAACCACTTTCAATGAAAGTGCTTTTCCACAGTCTCTGCTTAGGGATACTTGAGGAGGAAACAAATCATAGAGACAAAACTGAGAACTGCTTTATTTTTTCAAGTTTCAAAGAACTACTACAAACCATGTTGGATTTAGAGTTCCAAATTCATCTATCTATATTGGAGAGAACAGAGGGACACCTAAAAATATAAAATAATACTGTAAACGAACGCTTCAACCTAGAATAACCAAATTTGGTGAGTCAAGTGGAATTTGTGTACTGATCATTACCACCAGGATCATCAAGATTGGGTGAAAAAATATTTGCTGGTATTTTGGAAACTCGTAATTTCTTAGAAGCTTGGCAACCCCTTTCAATGAAAGTGCTTTTCTACAGTTTGTGCCTAGGGCTACTTGAAGAGGAAACAAACCATAGAGACAATACTGAGAACTCCTTTATTTTGTCAAGTTTCAAAGAGCTACTACAAATCATATTGGATTTAGAGTTCCAAATTCATCTATCTATATAGGAGAGAACAGAGGGTAACCTAAAAATAAAAACTGCTACTGTAAATGAACGCTTCAACCAAGATGAGCAAAATTTGGTGAGCCAAGTGGGTTTTGTGTACTTGTCATTAAAACCAAGTATCATCAAGATTGGGTGAAAAAATATTTCCTGGTATTTCGGAAACCCATAATTTTTTGGGAGCTTGGCAAACACTTTCAATGAAAGTGTTTTCCACAGTCTCTGCTTAGGGCTACTTGAAGAGGAAACAAATTATAGAGACAAAACTGAGAACTCCTTCATTTTGTCAAGTTTCAAAGAGCTACTACAAACTATGTTGGATTTAGAGTTCCAAATTCAGCTATTTATTTAGGAGAGAACAGAGGGAAACCTAAAAATATAAACTGCTACTGTAAATGAACGCTTCAACCTAGAAGAACAAAATTTGGTGAGCCAAGTGGGATTTGTGTCCTTGTCATTACCACCAAGTATCATCAAGATTGGGTGAAAAAATATTTGCTGGTATTTCGGAAACTCGTTATTTCTTAGATGCCTGGCAACCCCTCCAAATGAAAGTGCTTTTGCACAGTCTGTTCCGAGGGCTACTTGAAGAGGAAACAACACATAGAGACAAAATTGAGAACTCCTTCATTTTTTCAAGTTTCAAAGAGCTACTAAAAACCATGTTGGATTTAGAGTTCCAAATTCATCTATCTATATAGGAGAGAACAGAGGGAGACCTAAAAATAAAAACTGCTACTGTTAACGAACTCTTCAACCTAGAAGAACACAATTTGTTGAGCCAAGTTGTATTTGTGTACTGATCATTACCATCACGTATCATCAGGATTGGGTGAAAAAATATTTGCTGGTATTTCGGAATCTCGTTATTTCTTAGAAGCTTGGGAAACCCTCTCAATGAAAGTGCTTTTCCACAGTCTGTGCTTAGGGCTACTTGAAGAGGAAACAAACCATAGAGACAAAACTGAGAACTCCTTTATTTTATGAAGTTTTAAAGAGATACTACAAACCATGTTGGATTTAGAGTTCCAAATTCATCTCTCTATATAGGAGAGAACTGAGTGAAACCTAAAAATAAAAACTGCTACTGTAAACAAACGCTTCAAACTCGAAGAACAAAATTTGGTGAGCCAAGTGGGATTTGTGTACTTGCCATTAACACCAAGTATCATCAAGATTGGGTGAAAAACTGTTTGCTGGTATTTCGGAAACTTGTAATTTCTTGGAAGCTTGGCAACCCCTTTCAATGAAAGTGCTTTTCCACAGTCTCTGCTTAGGGATACTAGAGGAGGAAACAAATCATAGAGACAAAACTGAGAACTCCTTTATTTTCTCAAGTTTCAAAGAGCTACTACAAACCATGTTGGATTTAGAGTTCCAAATTCATCTATCTATATAGGAGAGAACAGAGGGACACCTAAAAATATAAACTGCTACTGTAAACGAACGCTTCAACGTAGAAGAACCAAATTTGGTGAGTCAAGTGGAATTTGTGTACTGATCATTACCACCAGTATCATCAAGATTGGGTGAAAAAATATTTGCTGGTATTTTGGAAACTCGTTATTTCTTAGAAGCTTAAAAACAACTCTCAATGAAAGTGCTTTTCCACAGTCTGTGCCTAGGGCTACTTGAAGAGGAAAGAAACCATAGAGACAAAACTGAGATCTCCTTTATTTTGTCACGTTTCAAAGAGCTACTACAAACCATGTTGGTTAGTGTTTTAAATTCATCTATCTATCTAGGAAAGAACAGAGTGAAATGTAAAAATAAAAAAAGCTACTGTAAACGAACGCTTCCCCCTAGAAGAACAAAGTTTGGTGAGCCAAGTGGGATTTGTGTACTTATCATTACCACCAAGTATCATCAAGATTGGGTGAAAAAATATTTGCTGGTATTTCAAAATTCATAATTTCTTGGAAGCTTGGCAACCCCTTTCAATGAAAGTGCTTTTCCACACTCTCTGTTTATGGCTACTTGAAGAGGAAACAAACCATAGAGACAAAACTGAGAACAGTTTTATTTTGTCAAGTTTAAAAGAGCTACTACAAACCATGTTGGATTTAGAGTTCCAAATTCATCTATCTATATAGGAGAGAACTGAGTGAAACCTAAAAATAAAAACTGCTACTGTAAACGAACGCTTCAACCTAGAAGAATAAAATTTGGTGAGCCAAGTGTGATTTGTGTAATGATCATTACCACCAAGTATCATCAAGATAGGTTAAAAAAATATTTGCTGGTATTTTGGAAACTCGTGATTTCTTAGAAGCTTGGCAACCCCTTTCAATGAAAGTGCTGTTCTACAGTTTGTGCCTAAGGCTACTTGGAGAGGAAACAAACCATAGAGATAAAACTGAGAACTCCTTTATTTTGTCAAGTTTCAAAGAGCTACTACAAACCATATTGGATTTAGAGTTCCAAATTCATCTATCTATATGGAAAAGAACAGAGTGAAAACTAAAAATAAAAACTTCTACTGTAAACGAACGCTTCAACCTAGAAGAACAAAATTTGGTGAGCCAAGTGGCATTTGTGTACTGATCATTACCAACACGTATCATCAAGATTGGGTGAAAAAATATTTGCTGGTATTTCGGAAAATCGTTATTTCTTATAAGCTTGGCAACCCCACTCAATGAATGTGCTTTTCCCCAGTCTGTGCCTAGGGCTATTTGAAGAGGAAACAAACCATAGAGACAAAATTGAGAACTTTTTTATTTTGTCAAGTATCAAAGAGCTACTACAAACCATGTTGCATTTAGAGTTCCAAATTCATCTATCTATATAGGAGAGAACAGAGGGAAACCTAAAAATATAAACTGCTACTGTAAACGAACGCTTCAACCTGGAAGAACAAAATTTGGTGAGCCAAGTGGGATTTGTGTACTTGTCATTACCACCGAGTATCATCAAGATTGGGTAAAAAAATATTTGCAGGTATTTCGGCAACCCGTAATTTCTTGGGAGCTTGGCAAACCCTTTCAATGAAAGTGCTTTTCCACAGTCTCTGCTTAGGGCTACCTGAAGAGGAAACAAATCATAGAGACAAAACTGAGAACTCCTTTATTTTGTCAAGTTTCAAAGAGCTACTACAAACCATGTTGGATTTAGATTTCCAAATTCATCTATCTATATAGGAGAGAACAGAGTGAAACCTGAATATAAAAGTTGCTATTGTAGACGAAAGCTTAAACCTAGAGGAACAAAATTTGGTGAGCCAAGTGGGATTTGTGTACTGATCATTACCACCAAGTATCATCAATATTGGGTGAAAAAATATTTGCTGCTATTTCGGAAACTCGTTATTTCTTAGTAGCTTGGCAAACCCTCTCAATGAAAGTGCTTTTCCACAGTCTGTGCCTAGGGCTACTTGAAGAGGAAACAACCCATAGAGACAAAACTGAGAACTCCTTTATTTTGTCACGTTTCAAAGAGTTACTAGAAACCATGTAGGATTTAGAGTTTCAAATTCATGGATCTATATAGGAGAGAACAGAGGGAAA
This sequence comes from Callospermophilus lateralis, assembly GCF_048772815.1. Lineage (NCBI taxonomy): Eukaryota > Metazoa > Chordata > Mammalia > Rodentia > Sciuridae > Callospermophilus > Callospermophilus lateralis. Next base: position 24,192 of record NW_027517123.1, on the reverse strand, counting down.
CCTAAATATAAAACTGCTACTGTAGACGAACGCTTCAACCTAGAAGAACAAAATTTGGTGAGCCAAGTGGGATTTGTGTACTGATCATTACCACCAAGTATCATCAATTGGGTGAAAAAATATTTGCTGGTATTTCGGAAGCTCGTTATTTCTTAGAAGCTTGGCAACCCCTCTCAATGAAAGTGCTTTTCCACATTCAGTGCCTCCGGCTATTGAAGAGGAAACAAACCATAGAGACAAACTGAGAACTCCTTTAGTTTGTCAAGTTTCAAAGAGATTCTACAAAACTTGTTGGATTTAGAGTTCCAAATTCATCTATCTACATAGGAGAGAACAGAGGAAAACCTAAAAATATAAAGTGCTACTGTAAAAGAACGCTTCAAAATAGAAGATCAAAATTTGGTGAGTCAAGTGGGATTTGTGTACGGATCATTACTACCAAGTATCGTCAAGATTGGGTGGAAAAATATTTGCTGGTATTTCGGAAACTCGTTATTTCTTGGAAGCTTCGCAACCCCTTTAAACGAAAGTGCTTTTCCACAGTCTCTGCTTAGGGCTACTTGAAGAGGAAACAAACCATAGAGACAAAACTGAGAACTGCTTTATTTTGTCAAGTTTCAAAGAGCTACTACAAACCATGTTGGATTTAGTGTTCCAAATTTATCTAATTATATAGGAGAGAACAGACGGAAACCTAAATATAAAAACTGCTTTTGTAGACGAACGCTTCAACGTAGAAGAAAAAAATTTTGTGAGCCAAGTGGGATTTGTGTCCTGATCATTACCACCAAGTAACATCAAGATTGGGTGAAAAAATATTTGCTGGTATTTCGGAAAATCGCAATTTCTTGGAAGCATGGCAACCCCTTTCAATGAAAGTGCTTTTCCACACTCTCTGCTTAGGGATACATGAAGAGTAAACAAATCTTAGAGACAAAGCTGAGAATTCCTTTTTTTTGTCAAGTTTCAAAGGGCTACTACAAACCATGTTGGATTTAGAGTTCCAAATTCATCTATCTATATAGGAGAGAACAGAAGAAAACCTAAAAATAAAAACTGCTACTGTACACGAATGCTTAAACCTAGAAGAACAAAATTTGGTGAGTCATGTGGGATTTGTGTACCGATCATTACCACCACGTATCATCTCGATGGGGTGATAAAATATGTGCTGGTATTTCGGAAACTCGTTATTTCTTAGAAGTTGGCAACCCCTCTCAATGAAAGTGCTTTTCCACTGTCTCTGCTTAGGGCTATTTGAAGAGGAAACAAATTATAGAGACAAACCTGAGAACTCCTTTATTTTGTCAAGTTTCAAATAGCTACTACAAACCATGTTGGATTTAGAGTTCCAAATTCATCTATCTATATAGGAGAGAACAGAAGAAAACCTAAAAATAAAAACTGCTACTGTACACGAAGGCTTAAACCTAGAAGAACAAAATTTGGTGAGCCAAGTGGGATTTGTGTACTGATCATTACCACCAAGTATCATCAAGATTGGGTGAAAAAATATTTGCTGGTATTTCGGAAACTCGTTATTTCTCAGAAGCTTGGCAACCACTCTAAATGAAAGTGCTTTTCCACAGTCTGTGCATAGGGCTACTTGAATAGGAAACAAACCATAGAGACAAAAGTGAGAACTCCTTTATTTTGTCAAGTTTCAAAGAGCTATTACAAACCATGTTGGATTAAGAGTTTCAAATTCATCTATCTATATAGGAGAGAACAGAAGAAAACCTAAAAATAAAAACTGCTACTGTACACGAATGCTTAAACCTAGAAGAACAAAATTTGGCGAGCCATGTGGATTTGTGTACCGATAATTACCACCACGTATCATCAAGATTGGGTCAAAAAATATTTGCTGGTATTTCGGAAACTTGCAATTTCTTGGAAGCTTGGCAACCCCTTTCAATGAAAGTGCTTTTCCACACTCTCTGCTTAGGGATACATGAAGAGGAAACAAATCTTAGAGACAAAGCTGAGAATTCCATTTTTTTGTCAAGTTTCAAAGGGCTACTACAAACCATGTTGGACTTAGAGTTCCAAATTCATCTATCTATATAGGAGAGAACAGAGGGCACCTAAAAATATAAACTGCTACTATAAACGAAAGCTTCAACCTAGAAGAAACAAATTTGGTGAGTCAAGTGGAATTTGTGTACTGATCATTACCACCGGTATCATCAAGATTGGGTGAAAAAATATTTGCTGGTATTTTGGAAACTCGTTATTTCTTAGAATCTTAAAAACAACTCTCAATGAAAGTGCTTTTCCACAGTCTGTGCCTAGGGCTACTTGAAGAGGAAACAAACCATAGAGACAAAACTGATATTTCCTTTATTTTTTCACCTTTCAGAGAGCTACTACAAACCATGTTGGATTTAGTGTTTTAAATTCATCTATCTATCTTGGAGAGAACAGAGTGAAACCTAAAATAAAAACAGCTACTGTAAACGAACGCTTCAACCTAGAAGAACAAAATTTGTTGAGCCAAGTGGGATTTGTGTACTTATCATTACCACCAAGTATCATCAAGATTGGGTGAAAAAATATTTGCTGGTATTTCAAAACTCGTAATTTCTTGGAAGCTTGGAAACCCCTTTCAACGAAAGTGCTTTTCCACAGTCTCTGCTTAGGGCTACTTGAAGAGGAAACAAACCATAGAGACAAAACTGAGAACTCCTTTATTTTGTCAAGTTTCAAAGAGCTACTACAAACCATGTTGGATTTAGAGTTCCAAATTCATCTATCTATATAGGAGAGAACAGAGGGAAACCTAAAAATAAAAAATGCACTTGTAAACGAACGCTTCAACCTAGAAGAGCAAAATTTGGTGAGCCAAGTGGGATTTGTGTATTTGTAATTGCCACCAAGTATCATCAAGATTGGGTGAAAAAATATTTGCTGGTATTTCGGCAACCCGTAATTTTTTGGGAGCTTGGCAAACGCTTTCAATGAAAGTGCTTTTCCAGAGTTTCTGATTAGGGCTACTTGAAGAAGAAACAAATCATAGAGACAAAACTGAGAACTCCTTTATTTTGTCAAGTTTCAAAGAGCTACTACAAACCATGTTGGATTTAGAGTTCCAAATTCATCTATCTATATAGGAGCGAACAGAGGGAAACCTAAAAATAAAAACTGCTACTGGAAACGAACGCTTCAACCTAGAAGAACAAAATTTGGTGAGCCAAGTGTGATTTGTGTACTGATCATTACCACCAAGTATCATCAATTGGGTGAAAAAATATTTGCTGGTATTTCGGAAGCTCGTTATTTCTTAGTAGCTTGGCAAACCCTCTCAATGAAAGTGCTTTTCCACAGTCTGTGCCTAGGGCTACTTGAAGAGGAAACAACCCATAGAGACAAAACTGAGAACTCCTTTATTTTGTCACGTTTCAAAGAGTTACTAGAAACCATGTAGGATTTAGAGTTTCAAATTCATGGATCTATATAGGAGAGAACAGAGGGAAACCTAAATATAAAACTGCTACTGTAGACGAACGCTTCAACCTAGAAGAACAAAATTTGGTGAGCCAAGTGGGATTTGTGTACTGATTATTACCACCAAGTATCATCAATTGGGTGAAAAAATATTTGCTGGTATTTCGGAAGCTCGTTATTTCTTAGAAGCTTGGCAACCCCTCTCAATGAAAGTGCTTTTCCACATTCAGTGCCTCCGGCTATTGAAGAGGAAACAAACCATAGAGACAATCTGAGAACTCCTTTAGTTTGTCAAGTTTCAAAGAGATTCTACAAAACTTGTTGGATTTAGAGTTCCAAATTCATCTATCTACATAGGAGAGAACAGAGGGAAACCTAAAAATATAAAGTGCTACTGTAAAAGAACGCTTCAAAATAGAAGATCAAAATTTGGTGAGTCAAGTGGGATTTGTGTACGGATCATTACTACCAAGTATCGTCAAGATTGGGTGGAAAAATATTTGCTGGTATTTCGGAAACTCGTTATTTCTTGGAAGCTTCGCAACCCCTTTAAACGAAAGTGCTTTTCCACAGTCTCTGCTTAGGGCTACTTGAAGAGGAAACAAACCATAGAGACAAAACTGAGAACTGCTTTATTTTGTCAAGTTTCAAAGAGCTACTACAAACCATGTTGGATTTAGTGTTCCAAATTTATCTAATTATATAGGAGAGAACAGACGGAAACCTAAATATAAAAACTGCTTTTGTAGACGAACGCTTCAACGTAGAAGAAAAAAATTTTGTGAGCCAAGTGGGATTTGTGTCCTGATCATTACCACCAAGTAACATCAAGATTGGGTGAAAAAATATTTGCTGGTATTTCGGAAAATCGCAATTTCTTGGAAGCATGGCAACCCCTTTCAATGAAAGTGCTTTTCCACACTCTCTGCTTAGGGATACATGAAGAGTAAACAAATCTTAGAGACAAAGCTGAGAATTCCTTTTTTTTGTCAAGTTTCAAAGGGCTACTACAAACCATGTTGGATTTAGAGTTCCAAATTCATCTATCTATATAGGAGAGAACAGAAGAAAACCTAAAATTAAAAACTGCTACTGTACACGAATGCTTAAACCTAGAAGAACAAAATTTGGTGAGTCATGTGGGATTTGTGTACCGATCATTACCACCACGTATCATCTCGATGGGGTGATAAAATATGTGCTGGTATTTCGGAAACTCGTTATTTCTTAGAAGTTGGCAACCCCTCTCAATGAAAGTGCTTTTCCACTGTCTCTGCTTAGGGCTATTTGAAGAGGAAACAAATTATAGAGACAAACCTGAGAACTCCTTTATTTTGTCAAGTTTCAAATAGCTACTACAAACCATGTTGGATTTAGAGTTCCAAATTCATCTATCTATATAGGAGAGAACAGAAGAAAACCTAAAAATAAAAACTGCTACTGTACACGAAGGCTTAAACCTAGAAGAACAAAATTTGGCGAGCCATGTGGGATTTGTGTACCGATAATTACCACCACGTATCATCAAGATTGGGTCAAAAAATATTTGCTGGTATTTCGGAAACTCGCAATTTCTTGGAAGCTTGGCAACCCCTTTCAATGAAAGTGCTTTTCCACACTCTCTGCTTAGGGATACATGAAGAGGAAACAAATCTTAGAGACAAAGCTGAGAATTCCATTTTTTTGTCATGTTTCAAAGGGCTACTACAAACCATGTTGGACTTAGAGTTCCAAATTCATCTATCTATATAGGAGAGAACAGAGGGACACCTAAAAATATAAACTGCTACTATAAACGAAAGCTTCAACCTAGAAGAAACAAGTTTGGTGAGTCAAGTGGAATTTGTGTACTGATCATTACCACCGGTATCATCAAGATTGGGTGAAAAAATATTTGCTGGTATTTTGGAAACTCGTTATTTCTTAGAATCTTAAAAACAACTCTCAATGAAAGTGCTTTTCCACAGTCTGTGCCTAGGGCTACTTGAAGAGGAAACAAACCATAGAGACAAAACTGATATTTCCTTTATTTTGTCACCTTTCAGAGAGCTACTACAAACCATGTTGGATTTAGTGTTTTAAATTCATCTATCTATCTTGGAGAGAACAGAGTGAAACCTAAAATAAAAACAGCTACTGTAAACGAACGCTTCAACCTAGAAGAACAAAATTTGTTGAGCCAAGTGGGATTTGTGTACTTATCATTACCACCAAGTATCATCAAGATTGGGTGAAAAAATATTTGCTGGTATTTCAAAACTCGTAATTTCTTGGAAGCTTGGAAACCCCTTTCAACGAAAGTGCTTTTCCACAGTCTCTGCTTAGGGCTACTTGAAGAGGAAACAAACCATAGAGACAAAACTGAGAACTCCTTTATTTTGTCAAGTTTCAAAGAGCTACTACAAACCATGTTGGATTTAGAGTTCCAAATTCATCTATCTATATAGGAGAGAACAGAGGGAAACCTAAAAATAAAAAATGCACTTGTAAACGAACGCTTCAACCTAGAAGAGCAAAATTTGGTGAGCCAAGTGGGATTTGTGTATTTGTAATTGCCACCAAGTATCATCAAGATTGGGTGAAAAAATATTTGCTGGTATTTCGGCAACCCGTAATTTTTTGGGAGCTTGGCAAACGCTTTCAATGAAAGTGCTTTTCCAGAGTTTCTGATTAGGGCTACTTGAAGAAGAAACAAATCATAGAGACAAAACTGAGAACTCCTTTATTTTGTCAAGTTTCAAAGAGCTACTACAAACCATGTTGGATTTAGAGTTCCAAATTCATCTATCTATATAGGAGCGAACAGAGGGAAACCTAAAAATAAAAACTGCTACTGGAAACGAACGCTTCAACCTAGAAGAACAAAATTTGGTGAGCCAAGTGTGATTTGTGTACTGATCATTACCACCAAGTATCATAAAGATTGGGTGAAAAAATATTTGCTGGTATTTCGGAAACTCGTTATTTCTTAGAAGCTTGGCAACCCCTTTCAATGAAAGTGCTGTTCTACAGTTTGTGCCTAGGGCTACTTGGAGAGGAAACAAACCATAGAGACAAAACTGAGAACTCCTTTATTTTGTCAAGTTTCAAAGAGTTACTACAAACCATGTTGGATTTAGAGTTCCAAATTCATCTACCTATATAGGAGCGAACAGAGGGAAACCTAAAAATAAAAACTGCTACTGGAAACGAACGCTTCAACCTAGAAGAACAAGATTTGGTGAGCCAAGTGGGATTTGTGTACTGATCATTACCAAAAAGCATCATCAAGATTGGGTGAAAAAATATTTGCTGCTATTTCGGAGACTCTTTATTTCTTAGAAGCTTGGCAACCCCTCTCAATGAAAGTGCTTTTCCACAGTCTTTGCCTAGGGCTACTTGAAGAGGAAACAAACCATAGAGACAAAACTGAGAACTCCTTTATTTTGTCAAGTTTCAAAGAGCTACTACAAACCATGTTGGATTTAGAGTTCCAAATTCATCTATCTATATAGGAGAGAAAAGAGAGAAACCTAAATATAAAAACTGCTACTGTAGACGAACGCTTCCACCTAGAAGAACAAAATTTGGTGAGCCAAGTGGGATTTGTATCCTGATCATTACCACCAAGTATCATCAACATTGGGTGAAAAAATATCTGCTGGTATGTCGGAAACTCGTTGTTTCTTAGAAGCCTGGCAAATCCTCTCAATGAAATTGCTTTTCCACAGTCTGTGCCTAGGGCTACTTGAAGAGGAAACAAACCATAGAGACAAAACTGAGAACTCCTTTATTTTGTCAAGTTTCAAAGAGCTACTACAAACCATGTTGCATTTAGAGTTCCAAATTCATCTATCTATATAGGAGAGAACAGAGGGAAACCTAAAAATATAAACTGCTACTGTAAACGAACGCTTCAACCTGGAAGAACAAAATTTGGTGAGCCAAGTGGGATTTGTGTACTTGTCATTACCACCGAGTATCATCAAGATTGGGTAAAAAAATATTTGCAGGTATTTCGGCAACCCGTAATTTCTTGGGAGCTTGGCAAACCCTTTCAATGAAAGTGCTTTTCCACAGTCTCTGCTTAGGGCTACCTGAAGAGGAAACAAATCATAGAGACAAAACTGAGAACTCCTTTATTTTGTCAAGTTTCAAAGAGCTACTACAAACCATGTTGGATTTAGAGTTCCAAATTCATCTATCTATATAGGAGAGAACAGAGGGAAACCTAAAAATATAAACTGCTACTGTAAACGAACGCTTCAACCTAGAAGAACCAAATTTGGTGAGCCAAGTGGGATTTGTGTATTTGTCCTTACCACCAAGTATCATCAAGTTTGGGTGAAAAAATATTTGCTGGTATTTCGGAAACTCGTTATTTCTTAGAAGCTTGGCAACCACTCTCAATGAATGTGCTTTAACCAAGTCTGTGCCTAGGGCTATTGAAGAGGAAACATACCATAGAGACAAAACTGAGAACTTTTTTATTATGTCAAGTTTCAAAGAGCTACTACCAACCATGTTGGATTTAGAGTTCCAAATTCATCTATCTATATAAGAGAGAACAGAGGGAAACCTAAAAATAAAAACTGCTACTGTAAACGAACGCTTCAACCTAGAAGAGCAAAATTTGGTGAGCCAAGTGGGATTTGTGTACTAGTCATTACTACCAAGTATCATCAAGATAGGGTGAAAAAATATTTGCTGGTATTTCGGAAAACCGTAATTTTTTGGGAGCTTGGCAAACCCTTTCAATGAAAGTGCTTTTCCACAGTCTCTGCTTAGGGCTACTTGAAGAGGAAACAAATTATAGAGACAAAACTGAGAACTCCTTTATCTTGTCATTTTTCAAAGTGCTACTACAAACCATGTTGAATTTAGAGTTCCAAATTCAGCTATTTATATAGGAGAGAACAGAGGGAAACCTAAAAATAAAAACTGCTACTGTAAACCAACGCTTCAACCTAGAAGAACAAAATTTGGTGAGCCAAGTGGGATTTGTGTACTTGTCATTACCACCAAGTATCATCAAGATTGGGTGAAAAAATATTTGCTGGTATTTCGGAAACTCATTATTTCTTAGAAGCCTGGCAACCCCTCCCAATGAAAGTGCTTTGCACAGTCTGTGCCTAGGACTACTTGAAGAGGAAACAAACATAGAGACAAAACTGAGAACTCCTTCATTTTGTCAAGTTTCAAAGAGCTACTACAAACCATGTTGGATTTAGAGTTCCGAATTCATCTATCTATATAAAAGAGAACAGAGTGAAACCAAAAAATAAAAACAGTTACTGTAAACGAACGCTTCAACCTCGAAGAACAAAATTTGTTGAGCCAAGTGGGATTTGTGTACTTGTCATTAACACCAAGTATCATCAAGATTGGGTGAAAAACTGTTTGCTGGTATTTCGGAAACTCGTAATTTCTTGGAAGCTTGGCAACCCCTTTCAATGAAAGTGCTTTTCCGTAGTCTCTGCTTAGGGATACTTGATGAGAAAACAAATCATAGAGACAAAACTGAGAACTCCTTTATTTTGTCAAGTTTCAAAGAGCTACTACAAACCATGTTGGACTTAGAGTTCCAAATTCATCTATCTATATAGGAGAGAACAGAGGGACACATAAAAATATAAACTGCTACTATAAACGAAAGCTTCAACCTAGAAGAAACAAATTTGGTGAGTCAAGTGGAATTTGTGTACTGATCATTACCACCAGTATCATCAAGATTGGGTGAAAAAATATTTGCTGGTATTTTGGAAACTCGTTATTTCTTAGAATCTTAAAAACAACTCTCAATGAAAGTGCTTTTCCACAGTCTGTGCCTAGGGCTACTTGAAGAGGAAACAAACCATAGAGACAAAACTGATATTTCCTTTATTTTGTCACCTTTCAAAGAGCTACTACAAACCATGTTGGATTTAGTGTTTTAAATTCATCTATCTATCTTGGAGAGAACAGAGTGAAACCTAAAATAAAAACAGCTACTCTAAACGAACGCTTCAACCTAGAAGAACAAAATTTGTTGAGCCAAGTGGGATTTGTGTACTTATCATTACCACCAAGTATCATCAAGATTGGGTGAAAAAATATTTGCTGGTATTTCAAAACTCGTAATTTCTTGGAAGCTTGGAAACCCCTTTCAACGAAAGTGCTTTTCCACAGTCTCTGCTTAGGGCTACTTGAAGAGGAAACAAACCATAGAGACAAAACTGAGAACTCCTTTAATTTGTCAAGTTTCAAAGAGCTACTACAAACCATGTTGGATTTAGAGTTCCAAATTCATCTATCTATATAGGAGAGAACAGAGGGAAACCTAAAAATAAAAAATGCACTTGTAAACGAACGCTTCAACCTAGAAGAGCAAAATTTGGTGAGCCAAGTGGGATTTGTGTATTTGTAATTGCCACCAAGTATCATCAAGATTGGGTGAAAAAATATTTGCTGGTATTTCGGCAACCCGTAATTTTTTGGGAGCTTGGCAAACGCTTTCAATGAAAGTGCTTTTCCAGAGTTTCTGATTAGGGCTACTTGAAGAAGAAACAAATCATAGAGACAAAACTGAGAACTCCTTTATTTTGTCAAGTTTCAAAGAGCTACTACAAACCATGTTGGATTTAGAGTTTTAAATTCATCTATCTATCTTGGAGAGAACAGAGTGAAACCTAAAATAAAAACAGCTACTGTAAACGAACGCTTCAACCTAGAAGAACAAAATTTGTTGAGCCAAGTGGGATTTGTGTACTTATCATTACCACCAAGTATCATAAAGATTGGGTGAAAAAATATTTGCTGGTATTTCGGAAACTCGTTATTTCTTAGAAGCTTGGCAACCCCTTTCAATAAAGTGCTGTTCTACAGTTTGTGCCTAGGGCTACTTGGAGAGGAAACAAACCATAGAGACAAAACTGAGAACTCCTTTATTTTGTCAAGTTTCAAAGAGTTACTACAAACCATGTTGGATTTAGAGTTCCAAATTCATCTACCTATATAGGAGCGAACAGAGGGAAACCTAAAAATAAAAACTGCTACTGGAAACAAACGCTTCAACCTAGAAGAACAAGATTTGGTGAGCCAAGTGGGATTTGTGTACTGATCATTACCAAAAAGCATCATCAAGATTGGGTGAAAAAATATTTGCTGCTATTTCGGAGACTCTTTATTTCTTAGAAGCTTGGCAACCCCTCTCAATGAAAGTGCTTTTCCACAGTCTTTGCCTTGGGCTACTTGAAGAGGAAACAAACCATAGAGACAAAACTGAGAACTCCATTATTTTGTCAAGTTTCAAAGAGCTACTACAAACCATGTTGGATTTAGAGTTCCAAATTCATCTATCTATATAGGAGAGAAAAGAGAGAAACCTAAATATAAAAACTGCTACTGTAGACGAACGCTTCCACCTAGAAGAACAAAATTTGGTGAGCCAAGTGGGATTTGTATCCTGATCATTACCACCAAGTATCATCAACATTGGGTGAAAAAATATCTGCTGGTATGTCGGAAACTCGTTGTTTCTTAGAAGCCTGGCAACCCCTCTCAATGAAATTGCTTTTCCACAGTCTGTGCCTAGGGCTACTTGAAGAGGAAACAAACCATAGAGACAAAACTGAGAACTCCTTTATTTTGTCAAGTTTCAAAGAGCTACTACAAACCATGTTGCATTTAGAGTTCCAAATTCATCTATCTATATAGGAGAGAACAGAGGGAAACCTAAAAATATAAACTGCTACTGTAAACGAACGCTTCAACCTGGAAGAACAAAATTTGGTGAGCCAAGAGGGATTTGTGTACTTGTCATTACCACCGAGTATCATCAAGATTGGGTAAAAAAATATTTGCAGGTATTTCGGCAACCCGTAATTTCTTGGGAGCTTGGCAAACCCTTTCAATGAAAGTGCTTTTCCACAGTCTCTGCTTAGGGCTACCTGAAGAGGAAACAAATCATAGAGACAAAACTGAGAACTCCTTTATTTTGTCAAGTTTCAAAGAGCTACTACAAACCATGTTGGCTTTAGAGTTCCAAATTCATCTATCTATATAGGAGAGAACAGAGGGAAACCTAAAAATATAAACTGCTACTGTAAACGAACGCTTCAACCTAGAAGAACCAAATTTGGTGAGCCAAGTGGGATTTGTGTACTTGTCCTTACCACCAAGTATCATCAAGTTTGGGTGAAAAAATATTTGCTGGTATTTCGGAAACTCGTTATTTCTTAGAAGCTTGGCAAACACTCTCAATGAATGTGCTTTAACCAAGTCTGTGCCTAGGGCTATTTGAAGAGGAAACATACCATAGAGACAAAACTGAGAACTTTTTTATTATGTCAAGTTTCAAAGAGCTACTACAAACCATGTTGGATTTAGAGTTCCAAATTCATCTATCTATATAAGAGAGAACAGAGGGAAACCTAAAAATAAAAACTGCTACTGTAAACGAACGCTTCAACCTAGAAGAGCAAAATTTGGTGAGCCAAGTGGGATTTGTGTACTAGTCATTACTACCAAGTATCATCAAGATAGGGTGAAAAAATATTTGCTGGTATTTCGGAAAACCGTAATTTTTTGGGAGCTTGGCAAACCCTTTCAATGAAAGTGCTTTTCCACAGTCTCTGCTTAGGGCTACTTGAAGAGGAAACAAATTATAGAGACAAAACTGAGAACTCCTTTATCTTGTCATTTTTCAAAGTGCTACTACAAACCATGTTGAATTTAGAGTTCCAAATTCAGCTATTTATATAGGAGAGAACAGAGGGAAACCTAAAAATAAAAACTGCTACTGTAAACCAACGCTTCAACCTAGAAGAACAAAATTTGGTGAGCCAAGTGGGATTTGTGTACTTGTCATTACCACCAAGTATCATCAAGATTGGGTGAAAAAATATTTGCTGGTATTTCGGAAACTCATTATTTCTTAGAAGCCTGGCAACCCCTCCCAATGAAAGTGCTTTGCACAGTCTGTGCCTAGGACTACTTGAAGAGGAAACAAACATAGAGACAAAACTGAGAACTCCTTCATTTTGTCAAGTTTCAAAGAGCTACTACAAACCATGTTGGATTTAGAGTTCCGAATTCATCTATCTATATAAAAGAGAACAGAGTGAAACCAAAAAATAAAAACAGTTACTGTAAACGAACGCTTCAACCTCGAAGAACAAAATTTGTTGAGCCAAGTGGGATTTGTGTACTTGTCATTAACACCAAGTATCATCAAGATTGGGTGAAAAACTGTTTGCTGGTATTTCGGAAACTCGTAATTTCTTGGAAGCTTGGCAACCCCTTTCAATGAAAGTGCTTTTCCGTAGTCTCTGCTTAGGGATACTTGATGAGAAAACAAATCATAGAGACAAAACTGAGAACTCCTTTATTTTGTCAAGTTTCAAAGAGCTACTACAAACCATGTTGGACTTAGAGTTCCAAATTCATCTATCTATATAGGAGAGAACAGAGGGACACATAAAAATATAAACTGCTACTATAAACGAAAGCTTCAACCTAGAAGAAACAAATTTGGTGAGTCAAGTGGAATTTGTGTACTGATCATTACCACCAGTATCATCAAGATTGGGTGAAAAAATATTTGCTGGTATTTTGGAAACTCGTTATTTCTTAGAATCTTAAAAACAACTCTCAATGAAAGTGCTTTTCCACAGTCTGTGCCTAGGGCTACTTGAAGAGGAAACAAACCATAGAGACAAAACTGATATTTCCTTTATTTTGTCACCTTTCAAAGAGCTACTACAAACCATGTTGGATTTAGTGTTTTAAATTCATCTATCTATCTTGGAGAGAACAGAGTGAAACCTAAAATAAAAACAGCTACTCTAAACGAACGCTTCAACCTAGAAGAACAAAATTTGTTGAGCCAAGTGGGATTTGTGTACTTATCATTACCACCAAGTATCATCAAGATTGGGTGAAAAAATATTTGCTGGTATTTCAAAACTCGTAATTTCTTGGAAGCTTGGAAACCCCTTTCAACGAAAGTGCTTTTCCACAGTCTCTGCTTAGGGCTACTTGAAGAGGAAACAAACCATAGAGACAAAACTGAGAACTCCTTTATTTTGTCAAGTTTCAAAGAGCTACTACAAACCATGTTGGATTTAGAGTTCCAAATTCATCTATCTATATAGGAGAGAACAGAAGGAAACCTAAAAATAAAAAATGCACTTGTAAACGAACGCTTCAACCTAGAAGAGCAAAATTTGGTGAGCCAAGTGGGATTTGTGTATTTGTAATTGCCACCAAGTATCATCAAGATTGGGTGAAAAAATATTTGCAAGTATTTCGGCAACCCGTAATTTTTTGGGAGCTTGGCAAACGCTTTCAATGAAAGTGCTTTTCCAGAGTTTCTGATTAGGGCTACTTGAAGAAGAAACAAATCATAGAGACAAAACTGAGAACTCCTTTATTTTGTCAAGTTTCAAAGAGCTACTACAAACCATGTTGGATTTAGAGTTTTAAATTATTCTATCTATCTTGGAGAGAACAGAGTGAAACCTAATATAAAAACAGCTACTGTAAACGAACGCTTCAACCTAGAAGAACAAAATTTGTTGAGCCAAGTGGGATTTGTGTACTTATCATTACCACCAAGTATCATAAAGATTGGGTGAAAAAATATTTGCTGGTATTTCGGAAACTCGTTATTTCTTAGAAGCTTGGCAACCCCTCTCAATGAAAGTGCTGTTCTACAGTTTGTGCCTAGGGCTACTTGGAGAGGAAACAAACCATAGAGACAAAACTGAGAACTCCTTTATTTTGTCAAGTTTCAAAGAGTTACTACAAACCATGTTGGATTTAGAGTTCCAAATTCATCTACCTATATAGGAGCGAACAGAGGGAAACCTAAAAATAAAAACCGCTACTGGAAACGAACGCTTCAACCTAGAAGAACAAGATTTGGTGAGCCAAGTGGGATTTGTGTACTGATCATTACCAAAAAGCATCATCAAGATTGGGTGAAAAAATATTTGCTGCTATTTCGGAGACTCTTTATTTCTTAGAAGCTTGGCAACCCCTCTCAATGAAAGTGCTTTTCCACAGTCTTTGCCTAGGGCTACTTGAAGAGGAAACAAACCATAGAGACAAAACTGAGAACTCCATTATTTTGTCAAGTTTCAAAGAGCTACTACAAACCATGTTGGATTTAGAGTTCCAAATTCATCTATCTATATAGGAGAGAAAAGAGAGAAACCTAAATATAAAAACTGCTACTGTAGACGAACGCTTCCACCTAGAAGAACAAAATTTGGTGAGCCAAGTGGGATTTGTATCCTGATCATTACCACCAAGTATCATCAACATTGGGTGAAAAAATATCTGCTGGTATGTCGGAAACTCGTTGTTTCTTAGAAGCCTGGCAACCCCTCTCAATGAAATTGCTTTTCCACAGTCTGTGCCTAGGGCTACTTGAAGAGGAAACAAACCATAGAGACAAAACTGAGAACTCCTTTATTTTGTCAAGTTTCAAAGAGCTACTACAAACCATGTTGCATTTAGAGTTCCAAATTCATCTATCTATATAGGAGAGAACAGAGGGAAACCTAAAAATATAAACTGCTACTGTAAACGAACGCTTCAACCTGGAAGAACAAAATTTGGTGAGCCAAGAGGGATTTGTGTACTTGTCATTACCACCGAGTATCATCAAGATTGGGGTAAAAAAATATTTGCAGGTATTTCGGCAACCCGTAATTTCTTGGGAGCTTGGCAAACCCTTTCAATGAAAGTGCTTTTCCACAGTCTCTGCTTAGGGCTACCTTAAGAGGAAACAAATCATAGAGACAAAACTGAGAACTCCTTTATTTTGTCAAGTTTCAAAGAGCTACTACAAACCATGTTGGCTTTAGAGTTCCAAATTCATCTATCTATATAGGAGAGAACAGAGGGAAACCTAAAAATATAAACTGCTACTGTAAACGAACGCTTCAACCTAGAAGAACCAAATTTGGTGAGCCAAGTGGGATTTGTGTACTTGTCCTTACCACCAAGTATCATCAAGTTTGGGTGAAAAAATATTTGCTGGTATTTCGGAAACTCGTTATTTCTTAGAAGCTTGGCAAACACTCTCAATGAATGTGCTTTAACCAAGTCTGTGCCTAGGGCTATTTGAAGAGGAAACATACCATAGAGACAAAACTGAGAACTTTTTTATTATGTCAAGTTTCAAAGAGCTACTACAAACCATGTTGGATTTAGAGTTCCAAATTCATCTATCTATATAAGAGAGAACAGAGGGAAACCTAAAAATAAAAACTGCTACTGTAAACGAACGCTTCAACCTAGAAGAGCAAAATTTGGTGAGCCAAGTGGGATTTGTGTACTAGTCATTACTACCAAGTATCATCAAGATAGGGTGAAAAAATATTTGCTGGTATTTCGGAAAACCGTAATTTTTTGGGAGCTTGGCAAACCCTTTCAATGAAAGTGCTTTTCCACAGTCTCTGCTTAGGGCTACTTGAAGAGGAAACAAATTATAGAGACAAAACTGAGAACTCCTTTATCTTGTCATTTTTCAAAGTGCTACTACAAACCATGTTGAATTTAGAGTTCCAAATTCAGCTATTTATATAGGAGAGAACAGAGGGAAACCTAAAAATAAAAACTGCTACTGTAAACCAACGCTTCAACCTAGAAGAACAAAATTTGGTGAGCCAAGTGGGATTTGTGTACTTGTCATTACCACCAAGTATCATCAAGATTGGGTGAAAAAATATTTGCTGGTATTTCGGAAACTCATTATTTCTTAGAAGCCTGGCAACCCCTCCCAATGAAAGTGCTTTGCACAGTCTGTGCCTAGGACTACTTGAAGAGGAAACAAACATAGAGACAAAACTGAGAACTCCTTCATTTTGTCAAGTTTCAATGAGCTACTACAAACCATGTTGGATTTAGAGTTCCGAATTCATCTATCTATATAAAAGAGAACAGAGTGAAACCAAAAAATAAAAACAGTTACTGTAAACGAACGCTTCAACCTCGAAGAACAAAATTTGTTGAGCCAAGTGGGATTTGTGTACTTGTCATTAACACCAAGTATCATCAAGATTGGGTGAAAAACTGTTTGCTGGTATTTCGGAAACTCGTAATTTCTTGGAAGCTTGGCAACCCCTTTCAATGAAAGTGCTTTTCCGTAGTCTCTGCTTAGGGATACTTGATGAGAAAACAAATCATAGAGACAAAACTGAGAACTCCTTTATTTTGTCAAGTTTCAAAGAGCTACTACAAACCATGTTGGACTTAGAGTTCCAAATTCATCTATCTATATAGGAGAGAACAGAGGGACACATAAAAATATAAACTGCTACTATAAACGAAAGCTTCAACCTAGAAGAAACAAATTTGGTGAGTCAAGTGGAATTTGTGTACTGATCATTACCACCAGTATCATCAAGATTGGGTGAAAAAATATTTGCTGGTATTTTGGAAACTCGTTATTTCTTAGAATCTTAAAAACAACTCTCAATGAAAGTGCTTTTCCACAGTCTGTGCCTAGGGCTACTTGAAGAGGAAACAAACCATAGAGACAAAACTGATATTTCCTTTATTTTGTCACCTTTCAAAGAGCTACTACAAACCATGTTGGATTTAGTGTTTTAAATTCATCTATCTATCTTGGAGAGAACAGAGTGAAACCTAAAATAAAAACAGCTACTCTAAACGAACGCTTCAACCTAGAAGAACAAAATTTGTTGAGCCAAGTGGGATTTGTGTACTTATCATTACCACCAAGTATCATCAAGATTGGGTGAAAAAATATTTGCTGGTATTTCAAAACTCGTAATTTCTTGGAAGCTTGGAAACCCCTTTCAACGAAAGTGCTTTTCCACAGTCTCTGCTTAGGGCTACTTGAAGAGGAAACAAACCATAGAGACAAAACTGAGAACTCCTTTATTTTGTCAAGTTTCAAAGAGCTACTACAAACCATGTTGGATTTAGAGTTCCAAATTCATCTATCTATATAGGAGAGAACAGAAGGAAACCTAAAAATAAAAAATGCACTTGTAAACGAACGCTTCAACCTAGAAGAGCAAAATTTGGTGAGCCAAGTGGGATTTGTGTATTTGTAATTGCCACCAAGTATCATCAAGATTGGGTGAAAAAATATTTGCAAGTATTTCGGCAACCCGTAATTTTTTGGGAGCTTGGCAAACGCTTTCAATGAAAGTGCTTTTCCAGAGTTTCTGATTAGGGCTACTTGAAGAAGAAACAAATCATAGAGACAAAACTGAGAACTCCTTTATTTTGTCAAGTTTCAAAGAGCTACTACAAACCATGTTGGATTTAGAGTTCCAAATTCATCTATCTATATAGGAGCGAACAGAGGGAAACCTAAAAATAAAAACTGCTACTGGAAACGAACGCTTCAACCTAGAAGAACAAAATTTGTTGAGCCAAGTGGGATTTGTGTACTGATCATTACCACCAAGTATCATAAAGATTGGGTGAAAAAATATTTGCTGGTATTTCGGAAACTCGTTATTTCTTAGAAGCTTGGCAACCCCTTTCAATGAAAGTGCTGTTCTACAGTTTGTGCCTAGGGCTACTTGGAGAGGAAACAAACCATAGAGACAAAACTGAGAACTCCTTTATTTTGTCAAGTTTCAAAGAGTTACTACAAACCATGTTGGATTTAGAGTTCCAAATTCATCTACCTATATAGGAGCGAACAGAGGGAAACCTAAAAATAAAAACTGCTACTGGAAACGAACGCTTCAACCTAGAAGAACAAGATTTGGTGAGCCAAGTGGGATTTGTGTACTGATCATTACCAAAAAGCATCATCAAGATTGGGTGAAAAAATATTTGCTGCTATTTCGGAGACTCTTTATTTCTTAGAAGCTTGGCAACCACTCTCAATGAATGTGCTTTAACCAAGTCTGTGCCTAGGGCTATTGAAGAGGAAACATACCATAGAGACAAAACTGAGAACTTTTTTATTATGTCAAGTTTCAAAGAGCTACTACAAACCATGTTGGATTTAGAGTTCCAAATTCATCTATCTATATAAGAGAGAACAGAGGGAAACCTAAAAATAAAAACTGCTACTGTAAACGAACGCTTCAACCTAGAAGAGCAAAATTTGGTGAGCCAAGTGGGATTTGTGTACTAGTCATTACTACCAAGTATCATCAAGATAGGGTGAAAAAATATTTGCTGGTATTTCGGAAAACCGTAATTTTTTGGGAGCTTGGCAAACCCTTTCAATGAAAGTGCTTTTCCACAGTCTCTGCTTAGGGCTACTTGAAGAGGAAACAAATTATAGAGACAAAACTGAGAACTCCTTTATCTTGTCATTTTTCAAAGTGCTACTACAAACCATGTTGAATTTAGAGTTCCAAATTCAGCTATTTATATAGGAGAGAACAGAGGGAAACCTAAAAATAAAAACTGCTACTGTAAACCAACGCTTCAACCTAGAAGAACAAAATTTGGTGAGCCAAGTGGGATTTGTGTACTTGTCATTACCACCAAGTATCATCAAGATTGGGTGAAAAAATATTTGCTGGTATTTCGGAAACTCATTATTTCTTAGAAGCCTGGCAACCCCTCCCAATGAAAGTGCTTTGCACAGTCTGTGCCTAGGACTACTTGAAGAGGAAACAAACATAGAGACAAAACTGAGAACTCCTTCATTTTGTCAAGTTTCAAAGAGCTACTACAAACCATGTTGGATTTAGAGTTCCGAATTCATCTATCTATATAAAAGAGAACAGAGTGAAACCAAAAAATAAAAACAGTTACTGTAAACGAACGCTTCAACCTCGAAGAACAAAATTTGTTGAGCCAAGTGGGATTTGTGTACTTGTCATTAACACCAAGTATCATCAAGATTGGGTGAAAAACTGTTTGCTGGTATTTCGGAAACTCGTAATTTCTTGGAAGCTTGGCAACCCCTTTCAATGAAAGTGCTTTTCCGTAGTCTCTGCTTAGGGATACTTGATGAGAAAACAAATCATAGAGACAAAACTGAGAACTCCTTTATTTTGTCAAGTTTCAAAGAGCTACTACAAACCATGTTGGACTTAGAGTTCCAAATTCATCTATCTATATAGGAGAGAACAGAGGGACACATAAAAATATAAACTGCTACTATAAACGAAAGCTTCAACCTAGAAGAAACAAATTTGGTGAGTCAAGTGGAATTTGTGTACTGATCATTACCACCAGTATCATCAAGATTGGGTGAAAAAATATTTGCTGGTATTTTGGAAACTCGTTATTTCTTAGAATCTTAAAAACAACTCTCAATGAAAGTGCTTTTCCACAGTCTGTGCCTAGGGCTACTTGAAGAGGAAACAAACCATAGAGACAAAACTGATATTTCCTTTATTTTGTCACCTTTCAAAGAGCTACTACAAACCATGTTGGATTTAGTGTTTTAAATTCATCTATCTATCTTGGAGAGAACAGAGTGAAACCTAAAATAAAAACAGCTACTCTAAACGAACGCTTCAACCTAGAAGAACAAAATTTGTTGAGCCAAGTGGGATTTGTGTACTTATCATTACCACCAAGTATCATCAAGATTGGGTGAAAAAATATTTGCTGGTATTTCAAAACTCGTAATTTCTTGGAAGCTTGGAAACCCCTTTCAACGAAAGTGCTTTTCCACAGTCTCTGCTTAGGGCTACTTGGAAGAGGAAACAAACCATAGAGACAAAACTGAGAACTCCTTTAATTTGTCAAGTTTCAAAGAGCTACTACAAACCATGTTGGATTTAGAGTTCCAAATTCATCTATCTATATAGGAGAGAACAGAGGGAAACCTAAAAATAAAAATGCACTTGTAAACGAACGCTTCAACCTAGAAGAGCAAAATTTGGTGAGCCAAGTGGATTTGTGTATTTGTAATTGCCACCAAGTATCATCAAGATTGGGTGAAAAAATATTTGCTGGTATTTCGGCAACCCGTAATTTTTTGGGAGCTTGGCAAACGCTTTCAATGAAAGTGCTTTTCCAGAGTTTCTGATTAGGGCTACTTGAAGAAGAAACAAATCATAGAGACAAAACTGAGAACTCCTTTATTTTGTCAAGTTTCAAAGAGCTACTACAAACCATGTTGGATTTAGAGTTTTAAATTCATCTATCTATCTTGGAGAGAACAGAGTGAAACCTAAAATAAAAACAGCTACTGTAAACGAACGCTTCAACCTAGAAGAACAAAATTTGTTGAGCCAAGTGGGATTTGTGTACTTATCATTACCACCAAGTATCATAAAGATTGGGTGAAAAAATATTTGCTGGTATTTCGGAAACTCGTTATTTCTTAGAAGCTTGGCAACCCCTTTCAATAAAGTGCTGTTCTACAGTTTGTGCCTAGGGCTACTTGGAGAGGAAACAAACCATAGAGACAAAACTGAGAACTCCTTTATTTTGTCAAGTTTCAAAGAGTTACTACAAACCATGTTGGATTTAGAGTTCCAAATTCATCTACCTATATAGGAGCGAACAGAGGGAAACCTAAAAATAAAAACTGCTACTGGAAACGAACGCTTCAACCTAGAAGAACAAGATTTGGTGAGCCAAGTGGGATTTGTGTACTGATCATTACCAAAAAGCATCATCAAGATTGGGTGAAAAAATATTTGCTGCTATTTCGGAGACTCTTTATTTCTTAGAAGCTTGGCAACCCCTCTCAATGAAAGTGCTTTTCCACAGTCTTTGCCTTGGGCTACTTGAAGAGGAAACAAACCATAGAGACAAAACTGAGAACTCCATTATTTTGTCAAGTTTCAAAGAGCTACTACAAACCATGTTGGATTTAGAGTTCCAAATTCATCTATCTATATAGGAGAGAAAAGAGAGAAACCTAAATATAAAAACTGCTACTGTAGACGAACGCTTCCACCTAGAAGAACAAAATTTGGTGAGCCAAGTGGGGATTTGTATCCTGATCATTACCACCAAGTATCATCAACATTGGGTGAAAAAATATCTGCTGGTATGTTGGAAACTCGTTGTTTCTTAGAAGCCTGGCAACCCCTCTCAATGAAATTGCTTTTCCACAGTCTGTGCCTAGGGCTACTTGAAGAGGAAACAAACCATAGAGACAAAACTGAGAACTCCTTTATTTTGTCAAGTTTCAAAGAGCTACTACAAACCATGTTGCATTTAGAGTTCCAAATTCATCTATCTATATAGGAGAGAACAGAGGGAAACCTAAAAATATAAACTGCTACTGTAAACGAACGCTTCAACCTGGAAGAACAAAATTTGGTGAGCCAAGAGGGATTTGTGTACTTGTCATTACCACCGAGTATCATCAAGATTGGGGTAAAAAAATATTTGCAGGTATTTCGGCAACCCGTAATTTCTTGGGAGCTTGGCAAACCCTTTCAATGAAAGTGCTTTTCCACAGTCTCTGCTTAGGGCTACCTGAAGAGGAAACAAATCATAGAGACAAAACTGAGAACTCCTTTATTTTGTCAAGTTTCAAAGAGCTACTACAAACCATGTTGGCTTTAGAGTTCCAAATTCATCTATCTATATAGGAGAGAACAGAGGGAAACCTAAAAATATAAACTGCTACTGTAAACGAACGCTTCAACCTAGAAGAACCAAATTTGGTGAGCCAAGTGGGATTTGTGTACTTGTCCTTACCACCAAGTATCATCAAGTTTGGGTGAAAAAATATTTGCTGGTATTTCGGAAACTCGTTATTTCTTAGAAGCTTGGCAAACACTCTCAATGAATGTGCTTTAACCAAGTCTGTGCCTAGGGCTATTGAAGAGGAAACATACCATAGAGACAAACTGAGAACTTTTTTATTATGTCAAGTTTCAAAGAGCTACTACAAACCATGTTGGATTTAGAGTTCCAAATTCATCTATCTATATAAGAGAGAACAGAGGGAAACCTAAAAATAAAAACTGCTACTGTAAACGAACGCTTCAACCTAGAAGAGCAAAATTTGGTGAGCCAAGTGGGATTTGTGTACTAGTCATTACTACCAAGTATCATCAAGATAGGGTGAAAAAATATTTGCTGGTATTTCGGAAAACCGTAATTTTTTGGGAGCTTGGCAAACCCTTTCAATGAAAGTGCTTTTCCACAGTCTCTGCTTAGGGCTACTTGAAGAGGAAACAAATTATAGAGACAAAACTGAGAACTCCTTTATCTTGTCATTTTTCAAAGTGCTACTACAAACCATGTTGAATTTAGAGTTCCAAATTCAGCTATTTATATAGGAGAGAACAGAGGGAAACCTAAAAATAAAAACTGCTACTGTAAACCAACGCTTCAACCTAGAAGAACAAAATTTGGTGAGCCAAGTGGGATTTGTGTACTTGTCATTACCACCAAGTATCATCAAGATTGGGTGAAAAAATATTTGCTGGTATTTCGGAAACTCATTATTTCTTAGAAGCCTGGCAACCCCTCCCAATGAAAGTGCTTTGCACAGTCTGTGCCTAGGACTACTTGAAGAGGAAACAAACATAGAGACAAAACTGAGAACTCCTTCATTTTGTCAAGTTTCAAAGAGCTACTACAAACCATGTTGGATTTAGAGTTCCGAATTCATCTATCTATATAAAAGAGAACAGAGTGAAACCAAAAAATAAAAACAGTTACTGTAAACGAACGCTTCAACCTCGAAGAACAAAATTTGTTGAGCCAAGTGGGATTTGTGTACTTGTCATTAACACCAAGTATCATCAAGATTGGGTGAAAAACTGGTTTGCTGGTATTTCGGAAACTCGTAATTTTCTTGGAAGCTTGGCAACCCCTTTCAATGAAAGTGCTTTTCGTAGTCTCTGCTTAGGGATACTTGATGAGAAAACAAATCATAGAGACAAAACTGAGAACTCCTTTATTTTGTCAAGTTTCAAAGAGCTACTACAAACCATGTTGGACTTAGAGTTCCAAATTCATCTATCTATATAGGAGAGAACAGAGGGACACATAAAAATATAAACTGCTACTATAAACGAAAGCTTCAACCTAGAAGAAACAAATTTGGTGAGTCAAGTGGAATTTGTGTACTGATCATTACCACCAGTATCATCAAGATTGGGTGAAAAAATATTTGCTGGTATTTTGGAAACTCGTTATTTCTTAGAATCTTAAAAACAACTCTCAATGAAAGTGCTTTTCCACAGTCTGTGCCTAGGGCTACTTGAAGAGGAAACAAACCATAGAGACAAAACTGATATTTCCTTTATTTTGTCACCTTTCAAAGAGCTACTACAAACCATGTTGGATTTAGTGTTTTAAATTCATCTATCTATCTTGGAGAGAACAGAGTGAAACCTAAAATAAAAACAGCTACTCTAAACGAACGCTTCAACCTAGAAGAACAAAATTTGTTGAGCCAAGTGGGATTTGTGTACTTATCATTACCACCAAGTATCATCAAGATTGGGTGAAAAAATATTTGCTGGTATTTCAAAACTCGTAATTTCTTGGAAGCTTGGAAACCCCTTTCAACGAAAGTGCTTTTCCACAGTCTCTGCTTAGGGCTACTTGAAGAGGAAACAAACCATAGAGACAAAACTGAGAACTCCTTTATTTTGTCAAGTTTCAAAGAGCTACTACAAACCATGTTGGATTTAGAGTTCCAAATTCATCTATCTATAGGAGAGAACAGAAGGAAACCTAAAAATAAAAAATGCACTTGTACGAACGCTTCACCTAGAAGAGCAAAATTTGGTGAGCCAAGTGGGATTTGTGTATTTGTAATTGCCACCAAGTATCATCAAGATTGGGTGAAAAAATATTTGCAAGTATTCGGCAACCCGTAATTTTTTGGGAGCTTGGCAA